>NC_086353.1:6454048-6601548 GCF_036324505.1 Eleginops maclovinus
GAGAGGTAGGGGCGGAGGGACTGAGGGAAGGTGGGAGTTTTTTGGAATGGAATCCAATGGCAGGTCCTGATGGTGAGGAGAGGAGAGAGTGGAGAGCCCCAGTGTCTGCAGCTCCAAAAGAGGATGTGATGAGACTGCATGGCTAATGAAGCAGCGCTCCTCTCCGGCTCCACAGAGAGCCCAGCCTTTTCTTATTCCCATTCATCATTAATTCAGCAACGTTGATAATTTCATTAGTTTTTTTTTCCCGCGCATTTTCCAGGGCCTTTATCAATAAATGATGGGCAATGGACCAGGGGCTGCCCCTGCTTAGCTAAACACACACTTCTCTCACTCTCTCCATTTCTTTTTTTCCCTCTCTTTCATACCAGCAAATGTGAATTAGTAGAGTATTAAACAAGACATTGAGATAAAAATCTGAAAAGTTAAGGGACCTTGCCCCAAATTGTATAAAAGCTATAAACTTCATATTTAGAGCCCCAGCATTTAATACCAAAGTAAATAACTGGCTTTTCCTAACATTGTAGTCATGGATGACAGCTTTTCTTTAGCCCTTTTAATAAGAATATCTTGAAGTGTCACAATAAAAAAAGCGCAGGTCAAAATAATAACATTTATGATGTCTGAATTCTAATGAGCTGCTTCAGATTCAGTGTCAGGGTGTTGTGCATGTTGGCATGTGTGACACTCTCAACTTTCGGGGACACTTAAATATAAGAGCCATCTTTAATGTTATTAGTTGCTATTTAACTTACTAAAAGAACACAAAATGTCTGCTGTGAAAAAAAAGCCCATTGCTGTCTGCTGGTTGGCTGCAGAACAAGTGAAAAACCTACTCATATCGCACATAACATACCAACCTCTGTCCCAATGAGAAGTCACAGGGACAAAAGACACATTTTATGGAAACAAAACTGCATTATTATTTAGCAATTAAGTAAGACACACTTTTTAAAGAGTATGTGATACAGTCTGACTGGATCTTAAATGGTTTAAAGTGTCGAAAAAAAAACCGATCATCCAATAGTCAATCTTTTTAAACATACAGTTTAACAAAGGAAACAATCTTGATTACTAGACCGATGCATACCTGCTTCCCCCGTAATTTTGGCAGACATGTTTGGTAAGAATATAACTTCTATTTTTAAATGAATACTATTCATTTAAAAATTGTCTTGTTCAATTTGAAAAAGGAAAGCACCAGGTGAGCAGCAGCAGGTACAGCTATGTGTGTATGTGTGTCCTTTTTCCCCACTAGCACCGCTTTTTAAAATAAGGCCTTTGAATTAATGATTAATTTAATGAATATGCAGTGATAAATGTGACTCAAATTGGGAAAAAGGGAGAGAATTCTGGGACCAATTGTCCGGGGATCTAACATATGGCACTTGCAGTGACGCAGGGGGTATCTCAGGTAAATAAACCAGTATCTGGCACACTACAGCAGAGTCTGCCTTGGCACAGTTGTAGTGACATAGGGAGCTTGGCCAGGGTATGCATGTAGGCACACACACAGACACACACATACACACACTCTCACACTGAGCTGGATTGGGAGCTCTGAGGGGCTGGATCCAGGGATTACTCTAACCACATTTATTTATTAACTCTCAATTAAGTATGGGTGTCCCAGGGCTTAAAGTGGCTTAGTGAGCAAGAGGGACCCCAAGCACATTTTGATGACAGTCAAGGCCCCTGATCTCAGTTCACTCCATTTTGCTGATTAAATATAAGCTTTTCATCTGTGGATACAATGCTATTAATTAAATCATTAGGCGAGTGATTCACTTATGAGCAAAGGGAGCAGTGAAAAGACAGACTCACACGAGTAGCTCACTGCAATAACTACTAAAATATTCATTATAAAAAAAGATTGCCTAAATTCATTGACAAGGATTACATGTGTAGAGACCCTCTCCCTTCCTTCATTGGGCCATCCCCCTTCAGCTTGAGCACACAGTCCCTTTTTGATCAGTAGATAAAGGGATCGAAGAAATGCAGGAATCACACACACTTAAAATGGGTGTGCACTGCCACACACACACACACACACACACACACACACACACACACACACACACACACACACACACACACACACACACACACACACACACACACACACACACACACACACACACACACACACACACACACACACACACACACACACACACACACACACACACACACACACAGTTACGATGAGTTAAGATTGTTGCATTTTAAGCAGTTCTTAAATGAAATATGACCACGAAGTTGTAATAGCTTGCTCGAGGGAGGTAGGATCACTGTAAATGAAGAGGGTAAAAACAGAGCTGCGTTTTCTGTCTCCCCGCTGAATTACAAAGCAAACATGATGCAAAGTGTCCGTATTTGTAGCGCATCCCTCAGCTGATTAAGGACTCATTCACACACAGTTGCATTGCTAAAGAGAAACAAATCTGAAATCCATGAATTTCAATGATATGAAGCGCTCAGTGGCAGTGAACACACACAGGTGGCTGAATTTTTACGGCACAGAGCAAAAAAGTTGAACACGCTCAACTTTTAAAAGAAGAAGTCATGATCAACCATAATGGGCAGACAAACTTAGAGCCTTCAGAGCACTTTGCGTTGCAGTACATGCCTCCGACTGACTGCCTGAAAACAATTAAATAATTCAAAAGAACGGGAGCAGGGAGTTTATGAACTGTCCAGTTTGTGCCACAAAATGTTTTTGAAGGACATTAGCGACAGAGTTAATTCTGTGAGAACGAAAAACCAAAACATTTTGAAAAAAACGTAAATACGGATGATTTCAAACAAACCATATGAGAACAAAGAGATTTTCTGAGTAGAAAGACAGATATACATATGAACCCGAACATCAGCATAACGTGACCTTCAAGCAAAAGTGCCCCACATACACACCTCATTACGTAGATAACTTAAAACTACTAGATCCAGAAGATGTCTAATTACTTATAAATTGTTTGCTGTAAAAATTGTAAAATTGAAGGTGTTATAAAAGAAACAGGCTTTCCCCATTAACTTCACAGTTTAAATGATTGTAGAGCAATCATCTAGTGGCCTTTGGAGGTACTACAAAATGTTAGCATCTTTAACTTTATTTCCTTTTGTATTCCAGCCTCTAAAGATTATTTAAAAAAAAGAATAGCCTTAAAACATTGATGGATTAGGTTTCATATCAGCGAGATGCCATTACATATCTCTTTGGTTTACTTCAATCTTCATCTCTACGACTGCCATTAAATAACACAATATATGAATGGTAAATCACTGAATATGTGGATTAGGAGCATACTGTGGGAAAGGTATTTGTGTGAGATGGAGTATGGGTTTTTGGTGGAGGCAACACTAGTGATCACCACAGACAGCTACAGCACTCTGTGAGGTGTAATATAAAACAAAGCTGCAAGATCTTCTTTACAGTAAGACACCCCTTTCACCTCTCGCTGACACGGGAGTGCAGGAGTTGGGAAAAGAGTTGGCTTTGATGGATGGACAGGCAGAGTGAAAGAGATATGGAGAGGCAATGGAAAAAATTTGGAGAAGGAAAGAGATAAAGAATTAAAGAGAGAAAGTGAGAAAGGCCTGTCTTTCAGGAACTGATGTTCTGGGAGGCCTGTCAGAGGAGGTGAATGCTGTCGAGCAGATAGAGGCAGCCTGAACGGGCAGGTGGAGTACAGCCAGGCAGAGCCGGTCAGAGCTTCAGTGCTGCCACCCAGGAAGCTAAAGGCCAGACAATCAGCATGGCAGGGCCCACAGCTGTGTGGAGCTATGATGGCTGAACAACTGAAAATATCCTGACAACACAGTATGCCTCGGTGTTGGCAGCAAACAGTATCACAGTTCATGTTCTTGATGGGGGGGGAAACCCAGTTTGACATGATTTTGAGATAAGAAACCTTATTTAAGCCTACACAGTTTGTGCCAGATGCACTCCCTCTTATTAAAGGGTGAGTTAAACATTTCCTAAAGTTCATAGTCAAGTTTTTCTTATTGCATTTGTCAACGATGTTGGATAAGGTTGCACGAAGATAAAACGATTTAATGTATAAGTTAAAATTCATCACATGTATCTATGGGAGGACATGAATGTCTGTACAAAATGTCTTTGCAATCCATCCAATAGTTGTCAATACATTCCACTCTTAACTACATGCCATAGCTGTAGTCATTGGGCAATGAATGCTTCATCCTCTGAGGTCCATGACTGTCTGAACGAAATTGCTTGTCAATCTATCAAATCCAAAATATATTAGGCTGTAGTTGGTCAATGGACAATGCATCTATTTTTTTTAACTTGAAATCTGATTTATTTGTGTACCCTTTTATAGCGTGTGAATTATCCTTTAAGTCTCAATAAAAGTGATGCCCATACCTTTTGAACTAAAGATTCAAAAGATACAACAACAAATATATCATATTTCAGTCTGGATTATAGAGATCTGAAATGATTGACAGGCAAACATACCTTCCCTGGAGCTCTGGCACCTATTTCAACAACAACAAAAATCGTGTTGTATGAAGTTACGTCACAGTCTCATCTGGGCTAGCAGTTGGGATTTGTGCTTTCAACCAAGGTAGCCCAGAAATAACTCCAGGTATGGGAATTGACATTTTAAGAGACCTTGAAAATGTAAGCATCACTGAAGTGTTATGCTTCAGTTTAAAAAAACATAAATCTCGGTTGTACCACAATTTAACAATGGTGTTAGGAGTCTTAAACTGATAACTCATAAAACCAAAAGTCTTCTTCCCTATTTACCACTAAAGATAAGAGAGAAAAAACAGGGTGGTTTCTAAATAAGTAATTGGCTGAATCGACTTTTAGAGGTGAAGTATTCAAACAACAAGCCTGGAGAGGAGTACAAATCAATCCATAAAAAATACAAAAACCAAGGACAGACAGTCTAAACAACACGACGGGATGATGAACTGTAAGCGCCAGAATGAACGTTATCGATTGGTTGAATGTGCGAGAACACAAATCTACAAACGAGAATATATCGTGGAAACTAATGTCTGCTTCATGGATGCAAGGGAAACCAATGGCAGCGGTACAAAAGCAGATGAGAAGGATGCTCCTCCCGTCTAGATAGAGTTGTGTGGTTTGAGCATCTGCCAGTTCACCACCCATAGGGGAGTGTCGGTGGGCTCTTCAAACACCCTGCATGGGACCTCCTCCTTTTGATGCTCCTGAAGAGGGAGCGGACAGGGGGAACAGGAGACACTCCTCCACACACGCTGCTGAGTCTACTGGATCAGAAGGGGGGGGAAATGTAGGAAATATAGACGGAGAGGAAAGCTGGAAAATAAAAATGAAGCAAAACAATGTAGCGAAATAGAATTACACGGAATCGAACAACATAATGTGACGTGTAGCGAAGCCACAAAGAGACACTTAGATACTCAGCATGCGTGATCTTTGCAGCTTCATACGGAGTTACAACATTTCAGTTTCTGTCTCCAGATTGTAGATTGTAGTCAAGTGTGACCTGCGAATTGCTCATAGTTGACAAGCTGAGTATTATTTTTGTGAAAGTATGATCAATTGACTTTGAAATGGACTGTCATTTCACTAAGAGAGATTCAGTAACTACATACATGACATTTTTGAGCCCTTACATTGTGGAGTTTTGTTGTCACTGTGAGGTTGCCAGGTATGCAGATTTTGGTACCTCTGGGAAGAGAAAGGCTAGCTTCTTGTTTCTGTATTTATTATTATTTATTAAGTTAAGCTAACAACAGAAATGTGGTACAGATCTTTTCACGCAACACAATAGCACAGTTTGTTCCTCAATTGTTATAATAACATCATGTGTTTTACAATCATTCAGTCGCAGCATGTTTGCAATTTTGTAAAAAACATCTCTGGTCCCATTTAACCTTACATACAAATAATCACATCTTATCTGTGTTACTGTGCAGGATGCAATGTGTTCCTTCCAGTAATGTCACATAAAGTAAATAGCAAAATCAAAACATGCACAATTTGCAATTTACAACAGATCCACACAACACATACAGTGGGAATGAAGGGAAAGCCTGACAGGAAGGGAGCAGTAAAGGGGGGTAAATAGCTTCTATAACTTTCAGTTTTTCTCTGTGTTTTATTGGCTGCTGGGAGTAGACCTATACTCAGCAGTTTCATCTTGGAGGTGTCTTCTGGGTAGGTTTAAGGCAAAACTTGCACTGTGTGTGTGTGTGTGTGTGTGTGTGTGTGTGTGTGTGTGTGTGTGTGTGTGTGTGTGTGTGTGTGTGTGTGTGTGTGTGTGTGTGTGTGTGTGAGAGAATGGTTTAATCTCTTGCTTTCTTCAGGAGATTCAATACCAAACAATGGGCACCGACACACACCAACACATACACACACTGTCCTATTTGGACGATTGGGAGATCAAAAATGACTCCTCAAAAGATAACTTTTTGGGTAATTGACAGGATGCTTGTAAAAAAACAAGAGAGAACCATAAATAAATCAATACATGAGGCTTTTTTTGTGGTTTTGGGTGAGCATCTGGTATCAAACACACTCACACCTTGCGGATAAAAGCCATGACAGAAAAATTACAGCACGATCAGTTGAACCCTGAACAAGAGTAAAAGCTGTTTTTCACCAGTCTCCAACGGCTACCGTTTGACTGACAACTGTAGGTGAGAGGTAAGCTATGGAGACCAGCAGTCAAATGGACAATAGAAATCTCACCCGCACAGAAGAACAGATAAAAACATCTTACGCTGTCTGATCTTCAAAGACAGAGGACTGAGGAGCAGTCATGTTGAAATGGTTCAAAAGTTTTCCTGAATTATTGAAGAGCTCTGAGTCTTTTGATGACATGATAACAAACCAATTGGCTTGATAATCAGGTGAGGAAAAACGATCGTGTTTAAAAAAGTTCCAAACACAAAAATCAACATTGAAGGATTTGAGAAGTTAATCAAAGGAATATAAAAGACTGCAAGCCTTCCTCTGGACATGAGTGTTTTTACCTGAAAATATATTGTATAGAAAAAAACAACGATGATATAACATCAGCTGAACAAGCCCAGCTGACTGGAGCTACACCCCCATGTGAGCTAAGGGCATTGTGAGGGATGGATACTGGGAGGCAGACATGAATCATATGTCTGGGAATTATGTCCCCAGCATTTAATATAGTGGGAGTGTATTTCTGTCCGCAGCCATGTGGTCCCAGCTAGCCCTAGACGGGGAAAACAAATCTGTAATGCGCGCACAATTGAATCAGGTGTCTGCTCCTCTTAAGGAAATTAAGTTGTCGCCGGAGCGGGGCCACTTAATGAGAGGCAGGCTTGCGGACAGTGACGAATGGAGGGTGACACCGGCAAGAGTGTGAGGCCGCCACAATATCTGCATTTGTACTGGTGATGATTTTTCATTCATGAACCCCCCACCACTCTCTCAAACGCACATATACACACTGCCTCGCCTCCCTCCTCCCAATTCCAAGCCTTTATTGGGGGCACATTTGCTCCCTGTGCGATACTAGCCATTTATTTGCACATATATTCTTGGAAATGATGACAGCTAATAAAGAGGGGAGTCTTCTTTCCATGTGTTTTTACTTCCTGGTGCATCTTGATGGTGGCCATTATGGGATTTTGATGGATGTCTCTCCATTGTCACAGTGACTCGCAGCCCAATGTACACAGCATGCCCTCCAGTATGAATGCAGAGATATACAATACTAATAAGTTGCAAAGGAACCGTATCTTAATAGCGTGGTACCGTAATGTTTATCTTTATTACATGATTTGATTTGTTCCATTATTATACATTCATAAATTAATGCACCGAGGATCTTATCTACTCAACCTTTATTCATTAAATATTCATGGACAATTATGAGTCAGTAATAATACCATTTAAAACAGATGTTATATAAAAAACGGCCATTGTAGGGTTCATCTAAAGTTTCATACTATAAAAAAATGTGAGTATCAAATATTCTGCAGGAATAAAAGGTTTGTCGTATGGTCATAGTGAATTTTAATACACAGAATTCTACAAGGAATCAGATTTGAAGAGTAACCCATGGTTAAATAAGTATTTGCTTGCTTAAAAGAGTTGTTTAGCAAATTAGCATGTCAATTCAACAAATTGTCCAACTCACGATGGTATTTTTTACCAAGTATCGGAATAGAAGATATTGTCCTTCTACATGCATTCCTTTTCTTTATTAAAACCTGGTGCCTACATAACCCACAATGCAACCTGACAGTCAGATATTCAGGTGTGTCAATCCGTGCCAGTGGTAAGCAGAGACGAAGAGTGGCTAGAGGTCTGGTCAATATTTGTATTAGTCATGATGCTACCTACTGTTTTTAGAATTATTTCAATTATTTAAAAAGCTGACTGTATACAAATGTATATCTACTTGCTTCTCCTGCAGATGAAAAACACTCCAAAATATTATAGTATTTATATACAAGTGTTCATTTTTTTACTGATATGCCTTTACTCTTGGTACTTCTTTTCTTAAAAGTTCCAATACATTTTGTCACAGTCAGACTGCAGTTTAAGAATTTGGAAGATTTCGGCAAAAGGAAGACTGGAAAACACAGAAAACATTGATGGACAGCCAGAAAGTAGAGAATGTTGCAGGAGTGAGAAGTTTTATGGATGTTTTGATGCTTTTTTAAAAATTGGAATCCAATTACGAACAACTCAAAGCTGAATACTACGTTTTTTTTATAGAGCTTTAAACCCTGCAGGGGTTGGCTGCTTTATACTCAGATCTTCCGAAGATCCTGATTGCACATACTCTGATCTTTTGTGTAGATACAGTAAAAACTAGATTTATTCTTCCCTTCGCACTTGTAAACTATTAAAATGCAGACCGATATGCAACTTGTGAGTGAAAAGCTCAGCAATCTGTCACTTAAATGGATTATCCTGACGTCAGAGATATTGCCACTAAACATGAAGACATGGAAATTTGTGCTATGGCAAAATGGCCTTGAAAGGAGGAGACACTCTCTTTCCCATGGGTTGCTCCATCAATGTCTTCAATCCCGTCTTAAATGGATGTGAAGGGGAGCATCTCAATAGGTTTGATCCTTTCTATGCTGCCTTGCCAATGATCAAGCGCTCATTTGTTTCTGACACAAACAAGAAAAAACTGCCATCATATTCCCCCGTGATGCTTGAGGATCTCGAGTATTACAAAGCATTCCTTATTGTGTTTGACCTCCCCCATAATTTTCGGCAGAGGCAACACCTAGAGAAGCATCTACAATGCTAATTCCCTAACATAATCCACGATTAGCACAAACAGGCAGGACCGATACTTGACATGTTGAGTAATTCTCTTTGATAACTGACCCTACATGCTCTACTGTATGCATAATGACCGTACTTGGAAACAGATGTAGTGTGTTGACGAGCAATGTCTGTCCTTTCAACACAGTTATTGTGAGGCCAGAGAATGGTTGAGTAGCCAAGGATACTGCTGCAACATGGCCACTAGAGTGAGTGGTCACTCGTGTATGCCTTTTAAAGTTACACTCCTTCCACCAAGACAAGACTTGGCTTAGATTTAGTTGTGTGGATGGAGGCAGCGCTGCAACAAAAATCATTGCGGACGGTGGTAGAATTGTAGGATTCGATGAAGCTTCAACCCCCGCCTTTCTCGCTCCAACCTTCCCAGCTGACTTGGTATGAATAATTGACCCTATAGTCTAGGCCCCTGCTCATTACTGGGGGAAGTGTCGGCCTGGTTTGTAAGGGAGGGTGCGAGTGCCCACTGCCCGCATGCCTGGCTTGGTTTTCCCCTTTACCTCTGACCACACACCAGTCCTTCATCTTTAATGGCCTGATCCGTGATCGGACATCCAGCCTCTCCAACCTTCCAGCCTTGCCCACTTTATCAAGCAGGTGAACAGGTTGGCAGTAACACATTGACAGCCAGAGAAGAATTTTTCAAGAATTCTTAAGAATTCTCTTGAGACTTTAAGGAGTTTTGGGCAGAATTATCAAAGGGCAAAAGGGTAGATGGGGAAGTGAACACTGACATCCAGGAAAGTTCTGGGAAAGTTTTCAGGTGCACACTCAAACTAGAAGAAAAACTATTCATGGTTTTAAAGTGAGTACATGCCTCATTGATATGGGAGCTGGGAAAGTCATCAGAATAAAAAGCTGCGGGGGGTAAAGCACAACTTAATCAATTTAAACGCAAATACCCAACAAATTCACAGAGCACCCAAATCAAATGTGAATCCTCATGTCAGACAAAAGTAAAGTTTGTTCAAGTCACTGTTGCGGATTCTTCTTAAATCGCCAGTCTCTAAAGTACAGTGAAACTGACACGTCTCTGTCCGCATACTGTAGGTTGGACAGATAAGGCTGGTGAGTGAAGCCACTGAGCGCTGGCGAGGAAAACAATAGCTGACGAAACGCCCTCCAATACATCCATCAGACAAGTCTGTCAGCTCAGCTCCCTGCAGAGAGATCCATGGGAAGCAAAAGAGGGACCACACAAAACATGAAACCTGCAAATGAGAAGCCACAGTATGGATCGCTGCGTGATGAGCAGCCAAACTAGACAGAGACAAGGGATGGATGAGGAACATGTGTGGTCACGGCCACAAGGACAGTTGAATAGTGTGTGGGAGGATGTGCTGTATGCTTGTGCGGCGCTAAAGAAGGAAACAGGGAGACACTTAACCACGGTTATTATAATTAATGGTAATTGTGCTTTCATAGTATAGGTTTTTTTCAGGAGAATGCCATTGATTAGTATTGTTAGCACTTAGTTATTCAGACCAACAATGTCATCTTGCAAGCTATTCAAATATGCAACACCACACAATTTTCCACTCTGCAAACTCAAAAAAGGTATTTAAACTTTGCCCTATAGGGAGGTTTGCATTTTTGAAGAAGTGTAGGCCACAGCAACCACACAGTCAATGTATTAGGGCATGCACTGTATTAAAAAATAATTCAAGTTAACATTGTCTGCACCAGAAAAACAACAGTGTTGGATGGCGCTTCAAACACTAAATGTGACCTATAGGGCCTAATAACTGACCAGAATAAATACTTTCCTTTAGATTGGGCAAGGTTGGGTTTGATGGTGGCTTCATCAGAATACACGGTCAAACAGTCATTGGTTTCTTTTAACTATAGCCAAAATAATCCCCTAACCAAGCAGTTTTGGTGGCCTGTTGTTAAAAGGCATTATGGGGAGTTTTAGACCAATAGTAGCAATTTTTAGTTGGTACCTCTTTTGTAAGGGCTTTAACAACTTTTTGTGAAAATGAGGTTTAGGGCGCTTTGCTCAAAGCCATTGTACTTATGAAACTCAATCTTCACTGTCCCATAGAGATTGGAACATGCTGGAAATGGCCAGTCCCAGCAGGATAGATTCAATGTGTTTCTGAAGGATGAAAGTGATTATTGGCTTTCCTATTTATAACCATTCATTTTTCCGTCTTTAATGTAAGTTTCCTTTAATAGCTGAGGTATCTTTAAAACTCAAACCCATACAACACCTAATAAATACTGTCAGAGCATTTTTTAAATCAAAGAGTTCAGATTATTATGCAACATTTAGTTGAACATATTAGAGATGTTACGCATGCTATAAAGGACTATTATTTTCTTATACTACGCTTCTTTTCTGTTTCAAGTCAACGGTAGGTGTCTCACTCTTGTGGACAAACATACGTCCATGCAAGCAAACAGCAACAATACTTAGCTCAGGAAACATCACACCCAAAATTCTGAGCACGCTCGGTACAAAATGTGTGAGTGGCACAAGTTTCAGTCCACAGAAACAAAGAAGAGAGGGGTGTCTTACCACAATGTGGATGAAGGAGATTATCAGAGCTGTTCCTGGTTGTTTCATTGGTCGCAGGCAGCCAAGGAATCTAGAGGAGAATATCGCAGAGCTGTCACTGTGTTTTCGGGAGGGGAAGAGCGATTGTTTGAACTGGGAGTAAACGCTGTGAAAATGGTGGAGCTGGCATATTTACACCCAGGGTCTGCGCAGGGGGATTACATGCAACGTTTTTATGTCACACATTTGACAGCATCATCTCATGGAGGTTTTGAAGGCTCCCCCTCATTAGCTGGGCTGGGGCCGCATTTAACACAGCTTTGAGTTTATAAAGACAATGGCTGCCAAACCTCCGGGCCTTTAACAAACAACAAAGGAGAGGGTAACATTCAAAGTGCCCCGTTCCATTTTGCTAAACTTCACTGAAAAGTGACTTCCTTCATAAAATAATACATCTACAGGAAGTCAAAAGTTAAGTCATGTAATTGTGCCTCAGAGGGCTTGATGTGTATCTAGACTAAAGGCCGCTCACTGAACGCAACTTCAAAAACGTTGTGCTTATACTGGTTAAGAAATGATATCACAATCAGACCATGGTTAAAACAATAATCGTAAGAAGCCTGACCAGTAAAAAAATGATGACGAATCCCATTCATATTTGACTAACATTAAACTCTGGACAAAATTTTCCCAAGACTCCTGGAAACTAGGAGTTATAACTATATACTATATCTTATTATTTAATACACTTAACAATGAGGTAATAACCATCAGAATAATCGAGGATTGACAATATTCCCCTGAGAGATATACAAATGTAGGAGAATGTTGAAAAGCAGCACTTTTAAAAGCATAAACGTTTGGAACGTCAAAACCACTCAAAACGATTTCAATAATTACTGCTTGTAAAAATAGTAGATGTATAAGATCATGTTAACTGACCGATAAATTGCATAATTGATTCGTCTCAGTTCACAAAGTGGATTTAACCTGAATCTGTCACATCTGAAATGGTAAGCATGTTGTAGCTCATTTTAAAAAAATAAGTTCAAACAGTCAGATCTTGATAAAAGAGAAGCCAGAAGAACAATGATTCAAGACATTTCGTTTGATGCTCTGGAAGAAAATCTGGTAAAAACACATCTTAAAAGGGCTCCTCCATTTACTCTTTGTCTTTCCTTGCCTTCGGCTCAAAAGCAGCACAAAAACCTGCTTGTGTTACAAACTCTGTTGCTCTGACGTTTAGTCGCAGCAAGGTATTTACCCACCAATTACCCGCGGATACCCTTCCTCTCGTTACAGCTGGGGCCCCATAAAAGGGAACAAACAATAACAACAGTGAAGGCTCTTCAGCAAGAAGAGACACATTATAATCCAGGCAGACATGAGAAGGAAGGGTGTGTGAAGATCTTGTGTTGATCGAGACGAAATTGAACTTGATTAAAAAGCAAACAAAACAAACCCCCTACAAAACACAAACACTCTGCGCACTTTGTGAATGGGCGCACACAAAGCTAATATGTAGCTACCCGAGCACTCCTGAGGAGCGAGATAAAAAGACAAGTGTTTAAAAGGAGAGATCTTCCTCTGTTTTGTTGACATTTCCACACAATTATGTGCAGGATCCAAAGCAGTGCAACCGGCGTTTCTGCTTCTCGACAAGTCACAAGAAGTTTAGGGTTTTTCTTTCTTTTCCCTCACCTCCCTTTTTGACTTTGTGTCAAGCTGATTAAATGAGAGTGTGTGACATAGATCTGCAGGGTAATACCATCTGGCAGAACAGTGTCATCACTTTTCCTGATGGAGTTACACTGACTTAACCGACTCTCCATCAATTAATACTAAGGCTGGTACACATCACCACCCTTAAATGAAAGCCAGACACTGAAGCTCCTCCTTCTGACTTCTTAAGATATTGGTTTGATGGAATGTTTTCACAGACAGCACTCACAATTAGAGCTCACCTAATTGCTTTATTTACATTATGAACTGCATTAAACTGAATCTTAGCTTCATATTGATTCCTACAGGATGATTAAAAGCATCACACCTTGGCTTGTTCAGTGTCAGCCTTAATATTTACAGGTGGATGTGTCACTGGATCATAATGAAAGAGTCCATGCAATAAAAGTACAATAAAGTTCATGGCATGAGATATAATGCTATGGGCAATTAAATTCAGCTGCAAAAGAAATCCACTCAGCCCTTATACATATTCACTCTCCCACTGAAATCCATAGGAATTGCTAAGTCATCTTCATGTCTCTGAGGCATTCGCGTACAATGGCACTTTTATCATATGCTTATCAGCGGTGGCCCCTCTCTCATAGTGCTCGATCTTTTGGCCCCTCAATCACGGAGCATATTACTCCTCTGTCAGAGCAAAGCACTTCCTAACGACAGGGAGGCCAGCTGGGACCGAGGAGAGGGCAGGAGGCACACACATTAACATAATAATCCAACCACACTCCCACAGGCCCCGGGGCCAGACAGCATATTAGGTAGGCCCCCCCTCATGAAGGTCCTTGCAGGAAATAAAGCTGCTTTACGGTGAGTCCGTCAACCTGTGGTGAAGGCTAGGCTTTACCTGTGCTAATTGTTGACTGAAAACAAAACAATGGTGTTGCTACGGCCCCACCGTGTAAACAGTGATCTTGCTCACAAGTGCTAAGTGTTGGGTAATGTGAGGAACAATTTAACCTAGTTCTGAATATCTTGCAATGGATTGAAGAGAATAAGTAAGGCGGTTTTTTTCTCTCCCTCTTTGAGCGCACTAGCTTTGTTGCCTTCTACATCACATTGCAACACAACACAACCCAGTAGCCTGACACATATTTCTGAGTATAGGAAGCATCTCCTCGCCTCCTCATATTTACTGAAGCGAAATACGAAGAGACATAGGCTTTGAGGACAAGAGAGACCGAGCAGGGAGAGAATAAGGGGGTTGGGTGTTGGTTCCGCATCCTTCCCTGTGGCATAAACTGGGGAGCGTTAGCAGCATGCACTGAGGCCTGTGATCCTTTGCACTGGGGTCCCATGGTACCTTGTGTGGCCTACACATTTCTAACCACATGAGACACTTGCCATCATTGCGTCAAAGCCATCATAATGAAGCCATGCTGCTTATGCCTGGAGACACAACAACACAAAAAGCCAATACACTACAAAAGAGAAAGTGTGAGAAAAAAAAACACTGAAGTTCAGCTATTCGGAATAACTTCAGCTGCTGCAAAACCCAATCCAGCGTCCCATCCATTGGTAGAAATAAAAAGTACAAATGGAGAAGAAAGCCAGCAAGAAATGCATTAGGAAATGAGCAGCAAAGAGGTGTGTGGAGCATTTTCATTGGGAAACCTGTCTGGCACAGCCTGACTGTCAGAGCACCTCTAATGTGAATGTCCCACTGACTGCTACTGTAAGGCTGTCAGTCGCTGGCTGAGGTCCTTGACTGAAGACTCCCACTAGCAGTTCGCACACAGTAAAACCTCAGTGGTGAGAGAGAGGCAAGTGAGGAGGAAGAGAGGAGTGAAGAGAAAAAGGATCTCCACAAATCATTTTGATCAAGAGACAAGGTAACAGTGAGGTAGACCTCCCCCAGCCCCCGCCCCACGAAGAGACAACTCTCTAATTGGTGGAAAGGGCAGCCTGTCCGTGGCCGTGTGCACTCTCAGATCTCTCCCTGGACAGCCAAGGCAACGTGCCAATTACTGCCAATTGTTGGCCTGTGGTTGAGATGTGGACAGTTGTCCGCTTGGAATAAGAGTGAACGCTCCTGCTGATATCATACAACAGCAGTATAATAATGTACTGTTAGCCCACAAACTTTCATAAAACAAGCTATTACTATAATTTTAAATGGATCTTTTTGACTTTGTAATAGGATTCAGGGATAACTCTTACAATATTAAATACAAACCTTTCAACACCTGCTATCCATCTCAAGCCAGGCGCCTTTAACACCAGCTGACTGTGACCTAACAGCCCAAATATAGCCAATGTTTAGTGAGGCCAGCAGACCATTATGGGGGTCCTTTTTGGCGGAAGTTGAACATATACTACTTCATCCATTATCCATTAGCGTCTCATCGTGGTATAGGTCAGAGCAGGAGCACAACTTCTCCCAGCAGTCAGACAGAGGCAGATAATAGCAGGCTTGCTCACCCACAGCTCATAACAAGGAAGCCAGAGAGTGCAGCAGAGAGGAGGGAAAACAGTCATAATTCTTGTTCAACTAAAAATCACTATAATGCTCTTTAATTGTGTAGGCAAAAATCTTTTCAAAAGAGCATGGTAATTTTACCCTGTTAAATTATTCAGCGCACATTAATAACGGTGGGGGCCGGGGTGGATGAGAGCGGCTGTTTTAGGAGTGATGAGCTGCCGGAGCTGGGAGACAGGATCTCACTAAGGCAGTTTTAAGCCTCGTTTTAAAGTTACATTTTCAAGTAAACGACATTAAAAAATGACCCGGAGTTACCCCGAACGCTGGTACTACATGCTAGTGGAGTGTTTGAAATACACTCATAAAAGACCTCCTCCTTTGCCAGAACTTCTCGGTGAGAAGCTGGATATGAACACAAATTGATACTTCAACCACAAATAATGAATATTTTTGGGTCATTTTTTTAATGGTCAGCACTTGTTAACCAACCTAATAAGGCTCAGCTTGCTTAGAGATTGTTTCGTATCACTTGTTTTCAATGCAGAAAAATAGAAAAGGTGAACTCAAGGTAATCAATAATTACTAACACTATTAAAGCCAAAAAAGTATGAAACCTCAATATTGCAGTGTTTTGTTACCAATGCATTTGAAACATTAAGTCACAATGGAACAAAAGATAAAAGGAGGAAAGGTCACACGCATGATCTGATGAAGGGCACTGTTCACTATAAGCTTTAAGGGATTCCAGCAGAACGCACATTGACGTGAGCGATGCAAATGAGAATTTGCATGAACTATGCACCAGCAAAGGTAATATACATAATTGGGGGAAGGGGTGGCGGGTTATGAGAGGGGGGATCTCCATCAAATGCGGACATGAAGCAACACTTTCTGTACTTAATAATTAATACAATACAGTGCACACACACATTGAATGGGATGCATATCAACCATCCGTTGAACAATGACTTTTAAGTGCACTAGAACATAGTGAGCCTGACAAAATATGCACAAATGTGCGCAAGATGAAATATGCCTCTTCCCCCCATAAAGATGAAAAAAGGCAACAAACGCCTTCCCAAGGCAGAGAAAGCTTAACTGTTCTTCTCAGTTCAAAGTCAGGGGTCTACTCTAAATATTTGTGTATTAAACATAACACATAAGATGGAATAAATGGAGGACTCTAAAATAAGTGCAGGGCCTGCAGGAGAAAACAACATGGAACTGCAATGCTTCTTAATGTCAGTCTTACTAACACAAACAGCCATGGTGAAAAACAAGCCACGGCTTCAAAACATGTAGTAAGAATGAATCAGTGTGAGTCAGATGCTTAGTGGCCACCATTTGTAAATGTAGTGTAACTTGCCTGGTCTTTACAGATTACATAATACTCAGTTTAAGCACACATTTTAAGAAAGAAAAAATGAACCAAGAGTGTAACCGCTAATGACATTAACACCTTCAATGTCAACACTTAAAGCTTTCGAGGTATGCATCAACGGCCAGTGTAAGGAAGCCTCATGCAGCATGATTAAATCTAAATGTGCTGACTCTAACACTGTTTGTTTGTTTATTGAGGCAAGTCAGGGGGTGTTCTGAGCCTCAGAACTGCATTTAAAGCTGATCTGGCTGCTTCAGACACTGCTGCATCCGACTTCCTGTTGTCGACTCGCACTTGCCACGGAAAAATTGCTGCTGTAGCCTAAGACAACCTACAGCACTTTGTATGCCGAAAGAAAAGAGTTAATTAGAAATACAAATTCTCCCAGATTGTTATTAATGGGAACTGTAGAGTAAGCAACACATATTTTGTGCCCATAAGTAATTCTCAGGTATCTTTGATCTGTGGCCCACAGCGGATGCTGCTGCGTGCCGCTGTCTGGCTTCTGGGACTCTGCCAGCGCCAGACATCTGGCTACTTTGTTATCATTGGCTGATCTGCTCCCGGGAGGCCACTCTTGTGACACCAGGCAGAGAGTGTCCTGGCAAGGAAAATTATCAGCACATTTTGAGTGGATTAGAGTTCCAAAGTGGTCTTCAAATCTCTACAGGGGTCTGGTGAGCCATGCTCTACTGGGGGTTCCTCAGGGCTCTGTTTTGACAACACTGTTGATTTGAAAGGCAGCGAGGGTATGGCTCCCACTGTTGCATCGCAGGTTTCAGGCAACATCTTAGGAAGTGAAAAAAAGCCTCCCAATTATGATATGTCAGATGTAGAAGGGAGGAAAGGAGCCAAAGACTTCCCTTGATTAGTGCGGAGACTTTGAGTAGCAGCAAATGTGTGTACTCGTGTGCTGTATGTCGTTTTATGCTCCAGCATCATTTCTGGCAAAAATGTATTTAGTCTGCATTCGCTTTCACTGACTAATGCAATTTTGTTGTGCCTTAAATTCTGCAGCTATGACATTTTCAGTCACACACATAATACCTTTGCCTTGAGCTTATTTTTTTTATCTCTAAGAGTTAAATGTGACTACATCTCAAAGGTTGTGTCTGACAATCCGTCATACAAAAGACTTGTTTGGAGGTCAAAGAAAAGAATGCTACCTAAGCACTGGCTTAGAGGAGGAAAAAAGCCATGATGTGACAATCTGAACCTTATTCACAGGATTGATTGAGGTATCGTGTCTTCTCCTTTTTTTCTCTTGGCGTTTCCATTTGTGAATGCAAAGCTGCGGTGACCCATAAATATTACATGGTGTGGAGATGCAAAGCAGGAATTAATGACTGGGGTGTGTGTGAGAGAGAGCGTGTGTATGGCAGGTCCCTATGGGATTCTGCTTAGACAGGCGGGCATGGGGAGGGTGTGGTCTCTCTCTCGCTCTGTGTGTGTGTGGGTCTCTCTCGCTCTCCTTCACACACACACACACACACACACACAATGTAGAGAGTTTCCACATAGTCAATGGGCTGCGTGATTTTTGGCCAGTCTCCTGACCTGCCTGTCAGTGACCCACCATTCAGCTTTTACTCACTAAACGTTCGGTTATTCTACAAAGCAAGAGCGCCTCTCTCTCTCTCTCTCTCTCTCTCTCTCTCTCTCTCTCTCTCTCTCTCTCTCTCTCTCTCTCTCTCTCTCTCTCTCTCTCTCTCTCTCTCTCTCTCTCTCTCTCTCTCTCTCTCTCTCTCTCTCTCTCTCTCTCTCTCTCTCTCTCTCTCTCTCTCTCTCTCTCTCTCTCTCTCTCTCTCTCTCTCTCTCTCTCTCTCTCTCTCTCTCTCTCTCTCTCTCTCTCTCTCTCTCTCTCTCTCTCTCTCTCTCTCTCTCTCTCTCTCTCTCTCTCTCTCTCTCTCTCTCTCTCTCTCTCATTTGTTGACAAGCTGAGCAAGAGAAAATGAATCAGCAACTATTTTGATAATTGGGTAATTAAAATCAAGTAATTTCCAAAATTTGCTGAAATCATCTGCGTCTCATGTGAAAGGAAACTTAGTATTTGGGAGTTTTGGACCGTTTCATGGACACTGAGCAATTTCATGGGCACTGAGCAATTAGATATGATATATTAGATATTTGAGATGTGCACTTTTCTGTTCTCTGTGTTATGCAAACACATACACATGGTTTATTCATTTGTGGTCAAAGAGCACACGCTGCAACATGAACAGATTGTTATTGAACAGAAAGTCGTGGACCGAGCTCTGACAGCATTCCAAACATTGTCATGAAACAAAGCTAATGTGTGATCAGGGCACTCTGAGTGGATGACAAAGTAGTTATGTGAGGTTACAAGAAAGAGACAGACATAAAGAAAAGTACAGAGAGACACAGAAAAAGAGAGAGAGAGGGAGAGACTCCTCTCTGCTTAGCATGATGAATCGGTTGAGGAGGGGCCACTTGACACCTGTCACCTAACCAGCCAGGCACAATTACCTCCGGGGGGAGGACGAGGGACTTGCTAGGGAGTTGTGCATAGCTCCTAGTGAAATAGACGAGCGTTTGAAGATCATTAGTGTTACAGGCCCTGTCTTCGTGGCCCTGTCCAACCTCCTGAATGGCTTGCTTTGATCACCACGCTGCGTTTTTGTCAATAGTATGGGTACACCGCATAAATTATAAAGTTATACACACAAAGTCAGCAGGTAAAATGCCATGCTCAATTTCTATTTCGGCCGCAGACGGGGCAGCTGATTGCAGGTAATGAGCGTCATCACCACCCTGCAGCCAATAATGTGCGGTGGCCAAGCTCTCATGTTGCTATCATGTTCAGGCCAATGGCTGCGCAGAAAGGCACTCACATGTTTGAAGTACAACAATAACAACATATTTCAATGCGATGCTGTTCAAAACAGATTCTGGTGTTGTCTTGCTGCGGAATCAAGATTCATGTGAGACTTTATGCATATGATCTGTGTGTTTCTAATAACCAAAATGTAAGACTTTGTTGGTACTAACAGCCTCTAACAGTTTGACAGTGTGAGGCAGGTAAATGTGACAAACTGTTTCAAAATATGAGGCTGTTACATGGGTAATTTTTTTTAAGCCTTTAAATAAAATATAATCTACTGTAAATTTGGAGTTGTTATAAATAATATATGCTGCATATTTTCCATATATAGGTAGAAGTCTTAAAAAATGTATGTGAACATAAAATGTATTAGGTTGAATTCAGAATTGAAAATGTAACAAGCATGAACTTAAACTTCACTCCTGATAGAAAAAAACCTCTAATGCATACTGTAGGTTGAAGGACAGTTCAAGATTAAAAGTATTGAAGATTTCACAGATGACAAACATTCAGATGTGTCACACACACAAAGCGCAGCAGCAGCAGCAGCAGCAACAGCAGCAGCAACGTGCCCTCTTAGGTATTATGTTTGGCAGTGCAATGCAGTGGTTTGAGAGAAGAAAAATGATCATTATAGCTGATGAGGCAAGGGCTTCGAATGATGACAGTGTGACAGCAGAGAGCTTTTTAATTTGTCGGATCAGGTTGTGACATGCTCCATCACAGGACGGAGGAAATCTTTTCATTTGTGCAGAAGAAAGGGGGAAAGGAGGTCAATTAGCATCAACCATTAGACAACCCAGTGACAAGCAATATATTACAGCGTGGGACAGTCAAACTAATGAGAGGCAGAAGAAATGTTCATTCAGTTTGGACAGAATTCTGCAATCATCCCACTACATTAATCACTTGTACAGCACTTGACATACGCATTCTTTATAGTCACATGCTCTGAGGTGTAACTCCTCATTTACACTGCCTTCCTCACCATGGTTTGTCATCATATGCGGTCAGGTTTACTCAAAGGAACGCCTGTCATGTCAAACGTTAACCTACCTACCATATGCATCAGCTGCAAGCTGTTTAAACTAATTCACACTTTTTAATCTAATTAAAATTGTAAAGTTGTTATTTTTTTTGTATTGTCATTCAAGGTTGATCAGTCAAAAGTGTAGCCTATTTTTGCCAGATGTGTGAAGATCACAAAGGCTTCCACCAATATGATCTTTGCCAAAAGCAGCATGAGAGCGGATCTCATTTTATCAGAAGAGACAATCTCAAAGCGAGTCTCTTTTTTCCCCCTTTGCCAGGAAGGCTTTATTTGACTGGCTGTCAGGTATAACGCGCCTCTCTCGATATTGATCTGAAGTACCTAAAGGTATGTGACATCATTATGAGGCTTGACCTTATAATCTGCTGCCCTGAAGCCAATAGGCAGGGCTGGGCCAGAATCTAATGCCTCCCCCTCATAAGGTTGGTACCTGGTGCGTAATAGGGAAATTGGTGGTAGTGTTATTTGTTTTCCTGACCTCATGGCACACTTCACTCTCAGGGCTTCTAATCAGTCATGGCCTAAGGATGGCTTCACTACTAGGCCAGGTTAGCTGGCTTTGCTGTTGGTTTTAAAGTGGTCCTCATAGGCGTTGATATGGGACAATGGTATGGATAAATATGGACACATAGACTGTCTAGTAGCAATAACTTAACTAAGATGATTGACACTGAACAGACCCAATTGTTTATATGTGCAATTGCACAAACCCCAGAATAACTTTCAATATATCAACATTTTTTAACACAAATACCGACAATGAAAATTCTACAATATCTGCTAGCAACAAATAGGTGATAATATGTCAATGAAATATGTACATCTTGCTCCACTGCCCCCTAGTGGCCAAAAATTAATTATGTAACTTTTAAATTAAGTTAAAAAAAAAAAAGTTCAGTTATGGAATAAGTAATCCACCACTCATTTTTGGACATGCAATCTATTTTATTTTGCCTGGGATGTCTACGTCCATCCACAAGTCAGAATGCAGAGGCGCTAAGATTAACATTTTAAAAGGCAATTTTATGGCTGCAAGTTGCGACCAAGGGGTTGGTTATTAGGATTATAAGCCTTTTCCAATGGCCTTTTGTTATTATCCAATTAAGAGTTATTTAATCACAAATGTGGCCTAATTGGTCATGTCCCCATAATCTGCCCTAATAATAGATGTTCATTTCAGGTCCTATTAAGTGTTTTAAGAAAAGTTGCGCTAATACAAAACCACAGAAAAACAAGCAGTTCTGGATCTACCAATACCAACTAATTAAAATATACCGGGAACTGTTGAAGCTTTTATTTAGACCCATTTTGAGATCAAACACAAAACCGTTTCACAGTTTGTATAACAGTTGAGCAGCAATTCAAGTGCAGTTTTTGAAACCTCTTTCATTATCTCAAGTGGTGAGCCACTTGTTCCCCCTGAGAGCTACAGTACAGTGTGACATTCAGTAAATCCTGAAGGCTTTTACCTTTTGTTGTATGCATTTAAACAACACATTAAAGCCACAATGTTCCTTGCGGAACCTGTCACATTTCCCAGGCAAAGCAGATGAATAAATAAAGTACTGCCGTTAGTGGCTGAAACACCCCCCTTCTTTGTGTGATTTGCTGTTGCCTTGAGTTAGATCCTGATCTCTATGTGGACCCTCTCCCAACAAGCATTGACCTTCTGCTCCGACATGTAAAGAGCTCCACAACATCAGAAAAGGGAGGGGGAAGCTGTGAATAAAGGTATCGCCACTGCGAGCAGCCAAGAGACTTCATCCACTTCACTCCACACTTCTCTCCTCTTTCTCTCTGTGTGTAGCTTTATCTCTGTGTTCAGTCTAGGAGCGGAGATACCTTGTTGGCGGCACAAAGGAGCGGCTCTGTAATAAAAACAGCTGTCTCTGGTGGTCTCGGTGTAATTGGGATTGTTAACGTGGAGAGCTCCTGAGGGAGGCTGAGAAGAGTATGTCTTTGTGTAAAGCACACAGACACCTCTGCAGCACTCCTTGATTCGGATGTAAGTAAGAGAGTGAGGAGGAAAAAAAGCAAACAAGTTACCTGAGTTATATCAAGCCTTGCTGCATCTGCTCTCTCTATTTTACTTGGGCTTTTGCTTTTTTTCAGACAGTGCCAATGTATTTATGTGTAGTAAAAATCATTGAAGTCAGAGAAATCTTTCCTTGCACAATTCTACTGAGGGCTTATGTTTTGTAAAAGGTAAGGTACGACTGCACCTTCCTGCATTGAGACAAGTCTTTGTATGATAGCAACATTCACACCAATTACTGGATCAGTGTGACGACACAAATGGAGGCCAATCTTTTTTTAACTGGAA
The DNA here is from genome assembly GCF_036324505.1 of Eleginops maclovinus. Classification (NCBI taxonomy): domain Eukaryota; kingdom Metazoa; phylum Chordata; class Actinopteri; order Perciformes; family Eleginopidae; genus Eleginops; species Eleginops maclovinus. The sequence continues at coordinate 6,477,612 of NC_086353.1, forward strand.
GGGCATTCAGCTGACAATGAGTAACGTTTTAAAAAGTGGCAACAAAACTAGCCCGTTCTCAAGTGTGTGATGTTTATCATTTGGCACCCATTTTATATATTTAAGTCTTTTGCTATATAGTCAAATAATTTGTTAATACCATTTGGCTTACCTAAATTACATCTCGTTAGGGGTTTTGTTTATTTATCTATTTTGCTAATGAATCTATATCTATATGCTATCATAATGTAAATTAACTGAATATTAATTAAACATAGACCAAATTAAAAGACATATGATAATCAAAACAACTACACTAGCCGAAAAAAGGGTCTGATTCTTACATAAATATCCAGGATTGCTAGTTAATTGTGTTTCTGTTGCAGACGCAGACCCTTCAAAGGTGATTCTGTTAACCAGTCTGACAAACTGTCCTCCCTCAAAGAAAGAAAGCTGTTTGCACAGAAAGTAAAAGCCTAAAGGTACGTGAACACACTCAGGAAAGTGTTGAAAACGTCCTTCAAAGTCAATTGCTTGGGAGCAGCTCAGGCTGATTTATTTGACTTAAGATATACTTTTTTTGTGTGTTTCATTGTGGATGAAAATTTCATACACCAATTTAGAGGTGGTGAAATATAAATGATTTCTTTAAAGTTTCATCATAAATCAGTCTGTCGGTATATGTGAGCAGACACTGATTGCTCCTTGATGTCTCCTGAGCCTGATCTCTGTCTCCTGTCTGGAGGTGGCTGTTGTCCCGCTGGGGAGGCAACATGATGGCTCTCTGTAAAACTGCTGCAGCAACACCAATAGGGTTTTTGTCGCTGCCATTGGGACGTAGCAAATGTCTGCATGGATCAAGAAAAAACGAAAACAAAACGGGAGCTGACATACCGACGTGTTCAAGAAGCCACGTTAACGCAGTAACATCGGTAGCCTCCATTAACGGACTTTCACACTTCTATTACAGCGGCGCGCAGCTGTGGCCACATGCCGAGTTCGTGTCCGTAATTATTATAATTAACACCATACTTAATAATATCCAGTTAAACGGTGGGAATTTAATGTGGACTCCTTAACATTAGCGATGTATATTATTAACACATTTAAGGTGATTAACGGGTCAACCTCATTGCCTGTCAAAGACATTGATGACTGCTTCATAACTACAAGATGTCACACCTTTGTCCGTGTGTGCGTGTGTAGAGAGAGAGAGAGAGAGAGAGAGAGAGAGAGAGAGAGAGAGAGAGAGAGAGGTATACAGCAAAAATACAGAAGGAAAAAAAAATCCAAGAGGCATTGTTTTCCATAAAATACTTCAAAACCTCCGAGAGACTTACACGATAGCTATCTCCTCCAATAGACGTAATCATATCAAACAGATTAGACACCCCTTGTTAATTACAATGTGATAAAAGGATTTAAATTACCGATAATGTGGCTTAATTAGAGGAGGGATAAGACAATAGCCTGACATGACAAGTATAAAGATTTGCAATTTAATAGTGCTAATTATTTTTAAATATGGACTTTTATCGACATTCGACAAGTATATTGCCATTTTGTGCATGCAACATAACATGCACAAAACAATACAAAACAGAAAAAAATACGTTTTAATTTTCTTACATGGTTAGGGATTTATTTCTGAAATTATTCAAGATTTATACAATTGTCCTTGCAACAAAGGAGAAGAAATTACAAGCGATATTATGAAACATTTCCTCTACACGTTGATGTTACTTGAGCTATTGCCAATCATTTTATATTAGTTAAAATACAAATAAAGAAAATAAAAATAAATTACAGCTTGTATTTTTGTAGAATATAAAATGACAGAACTGTCTTCACGATAATAATTTTGGAGAATATCGACCTAATATATTGCCTGGTGCTGTCCATGGCATTCATCGGAGGCACATTTGGAACAATTAAAATATATTTTCCATTACAAAAAAATACAATATATTCAGGTGCAATAAAGCGGATTTTAAAAAGTCTCCGAACTTCATGAGACGAGGTGTTGGTAACGAGGTGCTGGTGGTAAGAAGTAGTCATTTGAAATAAATGCCTTTGTCGCAGACTGCCCATGCGCAGAGTCCCCAGCGGCGGCCGTGGCGGTGGTGCTGGTGTGGCTAATGAAGAATAATAAATCATGAAAGGGTTTTTCAGGTACAGCTGGAAACAGTGTGTGTGTGTGTGTGTGTGTGTGTGTGTGTGTGTGTGTGTGTGTGTGTGTGTGTGTGTGTGTGTGTGTGAGAAAGAGAGAGAGGGCGAGAAACTGAAAGCAGTAGAGAGAGAGGGGGAGTGTGCTTTAGAGGAGGGGGGTTTGGGAGAGAGAGAGAGAGAAAGAGAGAGAGGCGGAGAGAGACTCAGTCTGCCCTTCGCCTCAGAGCAGAGGCAGTTCGGGTCCCCGCAGCATTCAACGAGGTACAGAGACTTGTCAACGCCATTACTTCTCACTTACGGTCATTTCAAGACGGAAACTTTTCACAAAAAACCCCAAAACAGGTCAACGAAATCGGCATCTGTTTTAAACTTGACGTCTTTTGGAAATCCTAAGAGACGGAGAGAAACTTTTTTCAATTTTCTGGCGTCGTCATTGAGGAGTTCCGCCACAAAAAAAATCCAAGGCAACAAAAAAAAATATTATACACGGTGGAGACGTTTGCAGGACAAAAAAAACAGGTTATTTCTTTTAACTATCGCGCCACATCACCTCCAGACGGGAAAAGGTATCGGTTGCGCTTAGTTGCATGGCTTGTTGATGTTCGCGTTATCTCATCTTCCAAAAAAGACCACCTTACCTCTGATAGATTTAATAAATAGATGTGATAACTTCATTGTTGGACGACCGTCTTCAGCTTACCCTTTACTCGCCAGTGACTTGAGATTCCTGTGAAGCAATTGGGCTTCAACTCCCAACCTAGGAGGCGGAGTCTTAACTTATTAAAAGGAACTTGCCGAGGCTTGGACGCCCGCAAATATGATGATGATGTCTCTGAACAGCAAGCAGCATTTTGCTATGGCCCACACCAGCTTGCCCGAACCCAAGTATTCGTTGCATTCAACAAACTCGAATTCCAATGTAGCCTCATCCTCCTGCTCGTCCGCCCGACACAGCAACTCCATCATCAACAGCAGCGGCAGCTCCGAGGCGATGCGCAGAGCCTGTCTCCCAACCCCACCGGTAGGTATTCTGCATAATCACTGCTTAAAGGCACATTTTGACAGCCCACTTTTTTGCTTGATGTTTTTTTCATGTCTGCACAGCAAATCACCCAACACCTCCATATTTTTTTTTCTCCTCTGCTCAACTTATGTATTCAGTCGGCTTTGCCTTGCGTATTAATTTTTATGACCTGGGATGTTGCATGTGTCTTGCTTTGTGTGCTCCTTTTTTTTCTGGGGTTTCTTTTTTTCACATTCTGGAAATGTTTTAAACCGAGGAGTGGAGGGAGAAGTCCCTGCTGACAGCTATGTGTGCATTCTATTTGCAATTGCAGAGCAATATATTCGGAGGCTTGGATGAGAGTTTGTTGGCCCGGGCTGAAGCTCTAGCGGCGGTGGATATAGCCTCGCAGAACAAGAACCACCACCACCCTCCACATCACAGTCCCTTCAAGCCGGACGCAACCTACCACACCATGAACACTCTACCCTGCACCTCGTCGTCCTCCTCCGCCTCCTCGGTGCCTATTTCTCATCCGTCCGCCTTGTCTGGCCACCACCATCACCACCATCATCACCACCACCACCAGCCCCACCAGGCACTGGAGGGGGATCTGCTGGATCACATCACCCCGGGACTGGCACTAGGAGCCATGGCAGGGCCGGATGGCTCGGTGGTTTCCACGGCTACGCACCCTGCCCACATGGCGGGTATGAACCACATGCACCAGGCAGCCCTCAACATGGCTCATGCCCACGGGCTACAGCAGCACATGGGCATGAGCGACGTGGACGCCGATCCCAGGGACTTGGAAGCATTTGCAGAGAGGTTTAAGCAGAGACGGATCAAACTCGGGGTTACCCAGGCGGATGTAGGGTCAGCTTTAGCCAGCCTGAAGATTCCTGGGGTGGGCTCCCTCAGTCAGAGCACCATCTGCCGATTCGAGTCCCTGACGCTATCTCACAACAACATGATCGCTCTGAAGCCCATCCTGCAAGCATGGCTAGAAGAAGCCGAGAAATCACACAGGGAGAAACTTAATAAACCCGAGTTGTTCAACGGCGCGGAGAAAAAGAGGAAGCGCACGTCGATAGCCGCACCAGAGAAGAGGTCACTGGAGGCCTATTTCGCCATTCAGCCGCGTCCCTCCTCGGAGAAAATCGCAGCAATCGCAGAGAAGCTTGACCTGAAAAAGAACGTGGTGCGGGTCTGGTTTTGCAACCAGCGACAGAAACAGAAACGAATGAAATACTCTGCATGCGTCTAAAACCGCTCTGAACCACCACCACCAAAAGACTTGGAACTGTTTAGAGACGATTTGTATCATATTTCCTATCTCACACCTTTTTTCCAATCATTGATGACTTTGTGCTTTGAACTTCGAAAATTCCTTAAAATGAACAATGACTGAAAAACTCGAAAAGCCCACATGTCACGTATTTTACTCGCTGAGAGGGAGACGTGGATTCAAGTAAAGCATCGTTTGACAGCGCAAGTAAGACCACTGTTTCCACACTTACTATGCCTCACCGTTTTAATGTCAACGCAGTATTACTTACAGGACTATGCTTTCATTTTTTATTATAATTCGTTTAAATTCAGGACTATAGTTTGTTTTAGCAGAATACCCCCAATGAGAACAGCGTTGTTATGCACACACTAGTTTAACTCGAAGCACTTGGTTGATGATTATTGGTGTTTATATGTTTGGCTTATAGGATAAGCTACATTATCACTCCCGAGTTCATTACGATGCAGTTTGACATTTTATTCAGGGTACATGAGGGGATTGAGAGAATAACACACTTTTGGTCTTGAAAGCTAATATTAGATTACTGCCAAATAATCCTTTGTAAATTAATAATTTAATTGTCACACACTTCATTTTGTGTCTAAATGTGTAATTAATTCCACGTATTTTGTTACCATGTGTGATCAAATTCAGGGATCTATTTTTAAGATGCCCGGGGTTTGGAATAAAGGTATAAGGTTTTTATTATTGGGCCTCAGTATGTGGAAATATCAAAATAGTGACTCATGTGTAAAGATTTCCCAGAATCTCACAATTAAAAAAATATGATTTGTGGCCGGCTGCAATAAGTTTACAATCCAGCGTGGGCCGGTCTCTTATGAACTATTTATTGAGTGAGGTCATGTTTACTTCATTATATATTTATTGGGATTCCCCCCCTCCTCGTTTTGCTTGAGAAAATCAAATTCTGCAGCAAGTTAGGCGTGTTGTTCTGGTTTAAAGGGAAACGACTGTGAAATACAGTCACAAAATTGTAGTTTACAATTTCTAACACTTGAGATGGTACAATCGAGATATTTATGAGATAGTATTCTCTTTTTGAATTATTTTATGTATGTTTTCTGCTATTTATTTGTATAAATATACGCGCATCATTATGAAGTCGTTGCTTGTTAAAATCACCTTGTTTAACTAATGTTTTTTCTTGAAGACAAAAGAAACAGCTTCATGGAAGTATACGTGTACAATGTAAATATTTCATTGGAACCAGTCGATGCACATAAATATATCCGTACAGGTTTTTGCTGTATTGCTGTTTTAGCTGAGGTAACTTATTTCTGTAATGTATGTTGCTTTTTGGTTTCTGGTTAAATTATTCTATTAATTTATTACATCCATGTAATTTTAATTTATTGAATTATTGAACTGCAATATGTGTTTCATTAAAGAACAAACTTTAACATTTAATTGGACGTTTTCCATGACTACACTGGGTAATGTGTCTCATCCAGACATATTAATATTATTTTATTTATTCATCTATTTATTTATTTATTGATGAGGAGGCTGGAAACGGTTTAGCTGTGGGCTGCACAGCTTTAAAAAACATGTTGTGGATTCTTTGGGCATATTTAACTTCACATTTTTTGCCATTTGGTTTTTAAAGGTAATGTGATTTTAACATCCTCAAAAGGTGTCATGTTTGAATTTGCAAACATCCATGAGCCCTATCACAGTGCCCATGAGCAAGACACCACAACAAACCCTCCCCCACCTAATCTCTCCAAAGTCTAATAATATAACAGATGAGTAACTAAAATTAATATGTAGAAGGTAATTAGAAATAGCTATTTAGCCTCAGCACCATCCTCCTCCAGGCCTCATCATAAAGCAGGCCTTACAGGAGCCCTTATCTCTCTTCCATCAATGTTAAAGACACACGTGGCTCCTGCACTGACTTGCTGCCAGCTTATGCAGCTCACTGTTGCCTTACCTGAGAGCAAATGCTAATATTCTATTAGAGTCTAATCAGGGGGTCTATGGAGAGCTGGATGGGTCCCTGGAGCGCAGACTTGCCAGATGTCAGCCCGCCAGAAAAACAGCTCGCCTGCCAACGTGCCCGTCTCTATTTAAATACACACTCAAACATGCTTCGTTCCAGCATGCGGGCTCGCAGGCTTTGAAGCAAAACCTTTGGTTCGAAGTTATGGTTAGAGGAGGAGGACGGTAAAAAGAAGAAGAGGGGAGCATTTTGAATGTCATGTCCACAGCAGAGCTGCTGTTTAGGGGGTTTAGAGGCTGACTGGCAGGTTGGGCGCTGAGCAAGCGTTTCAGCACCATGGACAGATACCTGAGACACATTAGCATTTCAGAAACCTGTCCTCCACGACTACACTGATTATTTACGGCACTTGGAATAGATTTGCATAAGATTATTTTGGGATAACTTCTAATTGATCATGGCAGTTAATTTTTGCAGGTGATTCTGCAAACACAACAAATGTATCTTTCTTTAAAAAAGTATGTTTAATCAAATAGTCAATTAGAAATGCTAGAAAAAAGTGTGTTTGCATTTTTTTTACAACATTAAAAATGTATTATGCACCAGTATTTCCTTAGTTTCCTACAGTGTACTATCATTTAAGTGTCCACCAAATATTTTAAAACTATTATTTATTATAGCATATAACGACTTAAATTAATTACATGTGTCATATATCCTTTCTTCAATATTTATCCAACAAAAAAAACATTAATAAATAGTCTTTAAACTGCAAAGACAACGCCTTCCCTTCTGATCATAAACCAAAATCTCTCCATCGCCCTTCTGGTGACAAATTAAGAGTATCAAAACGAGCCTTATTAATGAGACAGCCATGATGGTTCATCAATTAAAAGATGCTCCTGGTGAGTGCTTCTAATTTCCCCTAAATGAGCCATTCACTTAATACGTTAATAAGAGCGAATTATTAAATTACACATCGAATTATGAAAACCAGATAATTATGAAGAGCGAGCTAAGTAGTCATTAGCTATCCCTGTTAATTACCGCTGGTCAGGGAGGGCTGCCGAGTGAGGGTCTCATCGGGAATTGAAATTAACTTTATGCAGGGAGCCTAGCTTGACACACACACACACACACACACACACACACACACACACACACACACACACACACACACACACACACACACACGCAAAAACACACATACACGCAGACAGACAGGCAGCTTCTCATCCAGACTGCTGCCTGCTTTCACTTTCACATATTGGGAGAAAATCGATCTGGATTCTTTGATAGCGAATCAATGTGGAGCCAGCACTGAGAAATAAAAAATACAAACACATTGAACAGAAAGGCCTCAGCAGCAGTAGTACAATGACTTAAAATCGAAGATCTTTTTTATATGATAAATATGTGAAGCCAACAGTTTACCTTAAAGCCACAGACACTAGTGCACCCATACATTGAAACCTATACAACACGACACTGTGGGATCTTTTCTACAACACGAAAAGGGCAGCGCTGTTTCCTTTTGTTATAATTACGCCCTCTGTTTTATTTTTCTCTTTCCCCTGAACATTTCCCCCCTTTCACAGGGATAGTGATGAAAATTTAATGAGGCCAGGGACTGTCGGAGCTCCGCCTGGGGACCCTGGAGTAGAATATTTTAACTGTACATTTACGCCAAGTGTCTGCCTTCAAAGACGCGACTGCTCTCGAATTAGACGAAGTGTGAGCCATGAATTGAACGCACCACAGCTATAAGCTTTTATTTATCATCTGTTGGCTATTTCGCCCCGCCAACATATTGTGCAGCACGCGTCAGATGGCTGCCTGTTTGTTAAGCTGCGATCGCCATTTGATACTGTCGCCAATCGGTTGTTGTTGATGCAATATTAATCAGCCATCAATGGTCATTAGTTTGTTAAGTGTTTTCCAGAAACTAATCGATGGAGCAGCATTGGATGGCTACAAGGATTCTGGTGGGATACTTTTTGATCTAGGATGGCATGCATAAGGAGGGAAAGCCACACTGTATCTGCCAATGAAACAGCTCCCTCCTCTCTCTCTCTCTCTCCCCCCTCTCTCTAATATAATCGCACGTAGTACACACACTCATCTGCCACGCGCAGACTCATAAACAGACGAGTTGATGCCACGGTTACTTTTTGTTCAAATACAGTATGTTTCATTTTAATAATGAACAACATTGATCAGTCCTCGCCTTTTATTGAAGACAGATTCGTTCATTTAACCACATGGCCAGAGACTGTGTCGTTGTTGCGATTTAAAAACACCCAAACCAGTATGAATTGTGAAAATAAAAGTGTGCTGGTTCCGTACTAATTTAATATGTCTCAATTACTTAGAGGCCTGACAACAAATCTCTGGCATTGTATTGGAATTCTCGGGTAAACAACACTGAACATTTTTTGTTAAAGTGAAAAGATAATAGCGATGTTGGCCATTAAAAGTATTTAATTGTTAAAAAATGTATAGTTTTAGGAAAAGGCCTGTGATTTCTAATCTTTTCTTTGAAATGTAAAAAAAAAGGAAATCGAGATGTGCTGCAAACGTAGGATACAGCCCAGACAGCATAGACAAGAACTCCTTCCTTATTAAAAATGTATGACTTCGATGTATTCAAAAGCAGTGCTTTAATTTTGAGTTCTGATATTTAACATTGCATTTTCAATTTTAATGAAATAAATAAAACTCAATGTTTTTAGGTGCTATTCGGAAGTTGCCTGCGTAAAAAAAAGAATTTAAAAAAGACACCGATACATTTGAATTTACCAATATTTGGGAGTTTTCATTACGAATCAAAAAAAGGGGATTTTCAAAAAAAAAAAATGGCACTCTTAATTTAATGCTTTTTGAAACGTTCACGGCCTTCATAAGTAAAATAGCTCAGGGGCGTGATTAGGGGGGGGGGGGGGGGGGGTGCCGAGAGGCCACAGTCACCCCTGACATGTGGCTGCCACCAAAATAATGATTTGGATGCATAACTAAGTTTCTACTCTTTCCCCGGAGCCCTTTTTTCATTTACAGTATGTTATACATTTCTAATTAATATAATCATAAAGTTTATTTTCTATAGAACTCAGGACTTAAATTCTCGCGTTTGTTGATTTTTAACATCCATATCGTTGAGTCCACTTTTTGAATTTGTGGGTTTTATTTTTCAACGTGAATCTAAATGAATATTCAAATGATTTTGCTTGAGGGGAAATACTGTCTAAGCCAGGCTAGACTGTTGCAGCACAGCTATCTTCAACATCATGGTGTTTTACACTTTATCAAGAACAGATGATGTGTGTTCAGTAAATATGAATGCCACTGTAGGGTTTATCAGTACAGATAATACATACATAATTGAGAAAATAACCAGCTCTCACAAATTAAGACTTAGTTTAGGCATTTTCTGCCGATAATAAAAATAAAGTAATCAACGTCCTTCCTGCCACAAATATGCATTACCTTTTCTTACAGCTAGGGGTGTGTGAGGAACACCAGTAAAAAACTGAAAACATGACTGTTACACTATTGCTCTTATAGGCAAATGGAAGAAATGCCCTTCAAGAAAAAGCATTTTTTTAAATAAATATTTATATAAGTAATTAATGTGACATTTGGGGCCTGTGCTCATATGATGTTAGACATGAAACATAAAATATCTGCGTGTGAAAATAAAGAAAGGAATCTCCAGGCCCTCATATGAAGGATGAGGTCAGTTGAGTTCATAAAAGCCAAAACCTCTTTGCATGATTAAATCTTAAACTTGAGCTTTTTCCACTTTTACTGTTGCCTAATGGACACGACCATTTTAAATCAAAAGCAGCTGTTTATAATTCAGAGAGGGTACGACCATCTACTTTAAAATAATATAGGGGGAACCAAATGTTCAGCAAACAGTTTGGATTATTCCCATTTCTGTTTAAAATATATCTCATTAATTTGCTTGTTCAATTTTGGTGAATAAATATCATTGACTAAAATGCTAATCTTGATGATAATCTGAATAAAGAAGGTTTGAACAGGTTTGACTTATTCTGTAAATGCATACTGTTTCACAACTTTATATCACAAAATAATCCATGCTTTGAAGCGTAAAACTTGCCCGGTACCAAAAAACGGTCCAATTTAAACTTGTAAATATATAAAGAATATCTTCAAAATGATGTTTAAATTTTGTTTTGCAGATAATTTAATTTTAATTGCTTGTGAATTGTTAGTGTATCAAATAAAAAACCTCTATTTGACTCTACATTATTTGTATTAACATACGTAGCGCACTGTATATCAATATATGTATGTCAAAGACTAATACAATCACATGTTAATAAAAAACTAAAAGATCCTTGTGAAAGTGTCCTGTTTACGGCATTATATAAGACAGGATATTCAATCTGATTAAGTCACTTTGATTAAAGGTGAATCAAATCAGTGGATCATTCCAGTTTTAAAGAACGCAGCAGGACCTTTGACATCACGATGACAGATCTTAATGTGAGGATTCTTCATAATGTATATGAATGTATAAGCTATTAACTAAATGTGTTCAGCATTTAATTCAGTCACACCATGTGAACTCGGTTATGCATTATGACCTAACGTGTAAATTGATGGCATCAAAGTGCCTTCAGCCATCAAATATTAAACAACATGGGATGGGTGTACACATTTATGAACAGCTCCCCTCTTTGCGTTCCCTTTCCTCCTGATCTTCCCTTTGCATCCATCCAGTCAGATTCACCCCCGCTCGTTCTCAGAGGCTGTTTCGGTGTTCCGAATGAGTAAGTTGTAGACCTCGTAGAGATTGGACCTTAATGAGAAGGTGGTAGAGCTGTCTGCTGGATGTGTGTTCATTGGGTTTTGACAGCCCTGCTCTGTTGCAGATCTATTAATCATACCCACAAGGAGAGCTAGTCTCTCTCCCCCCTCCTCTCTCTCACTCACTCACTCTCTCAGTTTTCAGTTTATACAGAACAGAATCATTTACATAAAGTCCTTAAGGCAAATAACTGTTGGGGGCTCTAATTTATATCTGATCGAAAATTAGCCGTCATTATGCGCGCCATTAGCTGCGTCTTTAATGTGCTTCTAAGCACCATTTGTCAAGCAGCTTGTTAATATCCTTCAAGTCTTTAAAGTTGAGAGCTCATTAAAGACTGCTGTGGCTGCTCTGGATGCTATTTCATAAAATTCTGTGGGAAGGGACAGAACATTTAAAAGTTTTTGTTACATTGACCAAAAAAAATAGACAATGTGCTCCATACTCATCCTTTTTATGGCTTCACATATCAGCAGAAACTGAAAGACAAAATGCAATTTAGTGGGAGAAAATGCTAAATATATAAGCACTCAATACATTTAGCCAAACCAATGAATAGGCTAAAACCTATCAACATTTTCCTAGAGGATCACCAACAAACACATCTATAAACCTGGTTATTATTATCAGGAAAATCTATTCTCTATTGACCATGTAAGACAAATTATATTGAAATGCAAAGATTTAAAAAATGTCCCCCTGCATGTAAACCCTGCAGAGAAAGCTTTTCTGTCATCTAGCCCAGAGCCCATAACAGGAGACCCTCACAGGCCCAATCTTTGCCTATGGGTAATGGAAGTTATGCTGCTTTATTATTGGTTAAAACTCCAGTGTCCTTAGTCTTTTTTCTCCCTCCAGTATAACAGATTCCTCCAGGCTAAAGCAATAAAGAGAGTAATTAGAATGCTAAAGACAGATGTAAATAAAGGGAATGAGACAGTGGTGAGGGATGAGGCGTCTAGGTCACACACTCTCATCAAAAACCCAGTTGGTAGCAAATGACACAACGTTCAGTGCCAGAGGCCCGGGGCTACGACTGCAAACCAGAGGACATAATGGACTAAATTATGGCTTCAGTGGCTATGCATCTCAAAGCACCAATAAGGACACACACACTCACACACAGTCTCAAACCCTAAACACAAACATGGATCTGCTATATGATTGGATTAAATATGTGAAGCATTACGTAATCTATGAACATATACGGTATATCATATCAAAACAATACCCTACTGCTAAGCAGTGTTTGCTGGCTGCCATGTAAATAAACCCCGTTGATGTTTTATAAAACTGATCCCAAATTCAGCTCTGCCTGTGTTTGAAGCTGGTTACATGTGTATACATTTATTTTGAGAATTAACAATTCGGAAAACATAAACTGATCAGACTTTATTTGTTTTAGATGAAAAGCAGAAGGTGGTGTGTGCAGAAAGACCTGAGCTAACAACAACACACAACCCTATTCACTTGAGATTACAAGCATGGAGAGGGGGCTGGGCTAATTAAAATATTTGCATTATTAAAAATACATTATCTACTAGAATGCCATCATAGTTAACAACACAAGACATTCATAAATTTGCCACATTTTGGTGATGAAATGAGTCCTGTCTTATAAGCAAGTCCCGGATACAAAGATTAAGTCAGCATTTGAATATCCAAATAAATCATTATTTAGTGTTAAATTATATCGAGTCTCTATGGTTGGTGTTAACTCAGAGCTGCAGAGTTTTAGGGGTACAGAAACTGAGTCTATAGAGGACAAAAATCACATACATTTAGGATCCCATTAGACTGTTTTATACACTTTGGAACCCGCCTTGTTAATGAGACTCTCTATAAGTTTCCCACACACGGTGTTTTATGTCTGTTCATCTCTTTTTTATGTCCCTCAGTTGGTGTGAGCCACAAATCACTACACCCTGCACCTAATGCAGAGACTCATGCTGTACATAGGTATAGTGTGGGCTATCAATGTAACACATTTTATGATAGGCTTTGTAAAAGCAGATGGTCTTTATTGTTATTCATTTTGCTACCATGGCGGTCATCTTGTCCTTTCAAATGCACAGAAATGGTTGCTTGATGTAGACAAATCTTCTACAGATTGAGAAATTAGAGTACAAATAGGATTATTATTCTTAGGTTGATGGTATCATGGTAACTTTTCTTGAAAATCCAACTGAAAAAACATGTGAAGTAAAAAACAATCCCATGTTCTGACTGAAAACATTGACCCAACCAGAGTATCAATGGTACAGAAAGATCTGACAGTTCACACACGATAAAAGAAATGCTATGGATTTATAAAAAGGTAGGAAAATGTACCAATAGTATATTTTCAAGCAACCGTTTTCATATAAAAGGAATACAAAGGAGGAAATGAATGCAGCTAATGAAACTACAATAAAGGCGTTAAGAACACAAATGTGGGAATACAGAACAGTTACATAATCTAAAATAAAAGGTATTATTCAAAGTATAGACGGAAACTTTCCGGCAAGATAATAGATTTTGCTTTAATGAAATTATTATTCATATATATATATATATAATGTCAAAAGGACAATGTTTCTGATTGACCATCAAGTCCACATTACAGCCAGTGCGTCAATGATTGAAATGGAAATGAGAGGTATATAATATTTTTATTGCCTATGACAAAAGTTACATGATCCTGCCATGCACTTTCTGTGTGGGAAGTAATGTCTCTGCAAAGGTAGTTGATGCCACACTCTATATTTGATTACACTGTGCTGTCGAAATGTGTGCTTCCGAGGTGCCTTTGCAAAAGGTTGATTATTTTGCATATATTTCACCTGCCGCTCCGGGCTATTATTGCTTGAGATACAGAGTATAGTCAGCACCCTGATGGAGCAATCCTAAATGGTCAACGTCCCCAGTAAAACCATATAAAGTGATTCAATGCGAGCATAAAGAAATGTTAACGATCGTCAAAGACCTTTGTGTTGGATGGCTTTCCTTCCAGTTACTCTCTCTCTCACCCTCTGCTGTCCTTTTTATTTCCATACCACTTCCTGTTAGAATATGCAGATTGCTGTTTTTCTGCTGAGAAAATGTATGGACAAAACTGATATGGTGTAAAAGAATAGCAATCATCCCAAAAAATAACCCCTGGTGAGAAAACACCCAAAAATACATCCCATCGTCATGCCTTTTTAACATCCCTAATATTTATAATGAGATTCGCCGCAGAAATGCCTGTGCATCTCAGTGGCTGTGCTGTGAAATGTGGCAGACAGACATACTTTCTGACCTCTATATAGCAGTGCGCAAGGACCTCAACAGCTGTAAACAACACTGCAATCAGTGTCCCATCTGCTCCCATGTCCCACTTGTGTGGATGCCTTTTTGCCATTTCTTTCACCCTCTGCCAAGTGACTGCCTCAGGACATCTAACCCAGAGAAAAGAGCTCATTTACCCAAGGAGGAAAGAAGCAAACTAGATTTCTGAGCGCATTTGCTGACAGGGATATTTGCTTGTTGCAGAATATAACAGAGTTAGACGGATTATAATGTGCAAAGAATGCCATTTTGCAAAAAATCTATTTATCAAACTGCAGAAAACATCCCTTCAGTGGCAAAGCTGCATTCAAATAACCAGTTATTATCTAAGATCGAGCAGCTAACCAGATTTCAAAGCAGCTTTTATGTGTTGATTTACCCTTTATTAACCCCTATTCAGGCTAATGATGCTTCACAGGGATTTTTTGAAGTGGGTGCCTGAGCTACACCGACTCAAAAGGTAAGTGGTCTGATTTTGGCTTTGTATAAGTGATGAGAGCCCACTCAGTGAATCTACACATGTATCATAGTACTGACCATCTTCTACGGAATACTGATAAATAACATTAAACAAAAATGAACTCAAGAGTATGTTGTAGACCTGCTCTATATAAAACGTATCAGGGGCTTTCTTCTGTTGTGATTGGTTGCTATGCATTTTACTTACATTTATCGAGAAGTTTCTTAAATAAGTAAAGCTAACAAGGTTTAGTAGTAAAAGTAAAAATATGGGAAAAAATCAAAACCTATATACACACATAATGATTTGAAGCTGATCTGATTGGATGATTAAGTAGCGAGTTCAACAAATCATTAATGAAAACCCATTTAGATAGGCGGTAAAACCAGAAATAAATGAACAGTACTGGTAAAGATATCTGGTAATTAGCAATGGGTGCTTTTAACTATGAAGTTAATATAGTATATACATGTGTATGTGTCTCACTCAGCTTTCTGGACTAATTACTTTTTGATAACTCATTAATTAAAGCCCCAGTATTGAGGTAATGTCGACCAATAATAGCCAACAGCCCAGGTTAAAATAAATATGGAAGTCCCATTCTTGACTAATCATCAGGTAACAACACGTGGTGCTGTTTGAGTGATCAATGATGTATGATGAGGATGATGATCAAGAATACATGCTGCCCTTGTCAGCTCAATGCTGAGAGGTCATTGTGCCTCAATCATTCCACCTCTCTCTGTTCTCCAAATAATTGGCTTATGTTTTTATAATGAAAGTATAACATCTTAACAAGCTCTTCATTCAGGGGTGGGCTAAGGCAAACTCGGCATTCAGTATGCATAATCCATGTATAAATATGCCTCACACAGAGCCCTGTGTGTTATCTGATTTGAGTGGGGGTCAGAGCCACTTGTATTCCTGTGGGTGGGATTGTGGAATTGCAGGAGATTTGATTGGAGCATTATCCCTACAAGAGGGCCCTCCAGAACTCCTATGTGTTGTTCCCCCTACTCATTTACTTTATCAGAGCACTGCTGTAATATACATAATTCAGACAACCAGGGAATGTCTTTGGGCTCCGAACCACCTGCTGGCTTTTATTAGCTAATTAATGGTGATTTATCAGAGCTGCTAATTTGAGAGGGGCCGCTTGCCTTCAGGAGTCTCAGAACACCGTATGAATTCTGATGGTAATTATGCTTATTTGATGGGCAGTTTGCTAAAACAAAAAGTTCTGTCTTTTCTGCCCCACAGGGATGGAATTTCTGTTCTTAGGAAAGACGACCTTGTGTGATTTTTTTTCTGTCTCATTAAGGTCTCACACACACTTCATTTTAATACTTAAATTCAAAACAGTTTTTTTTAACCTTTTTACCTGTAGATGTGTGTCCTTGGAAAGGTCTTTTTTGATGTCCTTATGTTTCAAGTATATTTACTGTTCAAGGACTACATATTCATCTAAGGTTTAACAGGATATTTGGGCAGCTTCTAAAGAAGAATATTTAAATCAATATGCCACATTTTTACCTATGTGATTAAAAACTACTCCAAGTGCTTGCTTGGGCTAAAAAGAAGAGATGATTATTACAATATGTAAGGCATTGAAGGATTATTTTCTGAAACAGACTTCCATTTTTTCCAACAATAAGCAATAATATGAAGGAAAGGGTTCTTAAGTACGAAGGACCGTCAAACAGGTAACTGTCAAGTTCGTTGTAAAGTGGCAGAACCAGGTGACTGACTGTGATTGTCCTTGTGTGTCTTTTCTTTAAAATCTATGTCATCTTTTAATCCTCAACAATCAAATGTATTCAAATCTGTAATAAGGACATTTTCATGTTATGTGTCAGGTTGTTACAGTTTTTATTTGAGTTAGAAATCTATATTTATTTAAAAACAAGTCAGACTAAAGACCTCTCTCTTGATTTGAGGGAAGTGAAAACCCATAAATGTGGTGAATTGGTCCGTGTATAACCCTGTGCTAGTTCTTGATTTCTGGGTATTGTTCTCCTCCAGAACAGAAAGAAATAATGCGATGCAAAGCTTAAGAGTAAGGTAAGTTGTGTGTTCATTGTTGGTATTCACACAGGTTTAATTTCTTGCTTTCTCCAATGGATAAATGGGTTTTCCAATAATGAAACATATTTGGTTTTTTTTAATGATACCATCACTGGAAACATATTATTAATACCATGCAGTAAAATACTTTACCTACAGTAGTACAACTTGCCCTTGGCATCAATACAGAAGCCATGTATACCTTGTTGGTTTCAGTGGTATAACTATATGCAGATGACTCCATCTAACCCAAATGATGATTTGGGGCTCCTAATGTCACATATTATATCCAATTATTGTGAGTGGCAAGATAATATGCACTTTCCATTTGCTATTTTCCTTGGTTACATTACAGTCACATTAGGTGGATCAAATTAAGGAAAAGGAACAGGTAAGGTAAGGGAATGTTACCAAGATTAAACATTATTATGTTACTTAGACTTTCCCAAAGCCTGCATCTAGGGGTGCACCAAATTGTTTTCCAAATATTGGTATCTCATTAAATATGTGTTGTTAACCATCAACAGCAGATTGGAAAATAAGACATTTGCTGCACGTACTGGGCAGGTTTGGAACGGCTGCAAGTCTATTGTAAACCTCAATATACAGTATGATTATAGACAGTACTGTACAGACAGATGTTTAACTTGGTAAACTAAACCTATATCAAAATGTAAGTTAATATGATTTGCCACATACACACACAGATGCATCTTTGAACACAAACAATGCCAAAAGGAGCTTTGAGGAATGCTTCATTTCATCTGATTCAAAACACTTGACAAACCTTGTCATATCAACAGATATCCGCCATGTAAGGTGGCCGATTGATGTTTCCTGCCCTCTGCATGCATATCCTTGGGGAAATGCTGTAGACTCTCTTCCTCTTTGCCAGTGCAGGTAAAGTCCCAACAGGCAGGAAAGTATAGATGTATAAAACACAGTCATTTGGCATCTGAGAAATTAGAATATGGAAGAAAAAAAAACGAGGTTAAGACATGTCTGCCAGCCAACACCTTTTCATCCGGATTCAAATAAAATTCAAAAAAGCAGGTAAATGGTAATATCACACAAGCCGGCAACGGTGCCTCAAGCAAAACGCTGCCTTAAAAGAGTTTCCTGTGCAAGGTGCTGCAGCTCCCTCTGCACAAGTGGATTCAAGAGTTTGCTCAGTGGGAATTGAACAGAAATGCTCAGAACTAACTTTAATAGATGACACCCTCTCAACACACAGATTTTCAAAAAGCAATACCTTTTATGTGTCAATCATGATGGTAAAAGTAACCTGTGTATACACACACTATGTGTTGTATCACATCATATCAAAGAACAATCAGCAAGACAGCCAACCTCATTTTGTAACCAGAGGAGGATCTTTAGTGTTAAGGCTAAATAACTCCTGTTGATCATATCATTTGACTCCACTTGGAGAGTCAATGAGGATGCCATTCAGGATCCCCACATCAAAGGAGGGACATGTCTATGTAATTCCAGAAATGACCCAGAGAGGTCACAGTGAGTGTGTTTGTGTGTCTGTTGCTGTTGGTGTGTACACAATGGACCTCTGGTAGAGCCGTCAGCCCCTCTGGGGAGGAAACCTTCAGAATAAAAACATGCCATTCAAAAAAGGGATCTCAGCAATTGTACCACGAGGAGAAAAGGACCAATCTTTCTCTGTTCACAGCCACACACACAGCCACACACACACAGCCACACACACACACACACACACACACACACACACACACACACACACACACACACACACACACACACACACACACACACACACACACACACACACACACACACACACACACACACACACACACACACACACACACACACACACACACACAGAATGGAAATAAGCGCCTCTATGCCCATGAATGCTATCATTTTATTCCTCTACTCCAAATGCTCCAGGGATCTCTGAGAAGGAGTAGGAGCAATAAGTTCACTTTACTGAATTAATGCCGTAATTCTTTATCAGGAGAGCCTTGGCATTACCTTGAACCGGGCTGGTTTTATGCAAAAAGGTTTCAAGCCTAGTTTTTTTTTTTTTAAATGATGTTCCTAATTTGTTGGCTCACTTTGAATTATTAATCTCTTTTATCAAGTAGTTATTACATGTCATAACCGAGTATCTATGGGGGGGAATGTAAGTATGTCTCCTGGACCGTAGGAAAGGCGCCAGTGCGGAATTGCTATAAAATATTGATAATTAGCTAAATATTTACCTTGGCCCCTGAGTTAATTGGCATGGGAACAGCTGCAGTGGTCACTGGAGACACAAAATGAGATGTTGGAATTCAAACTCACGGAAACCAGGGAACAAATCAAAAAGGGATGAGACTGTAACATTAGATTGGTGGCAGATCACTTCTGAAAACTGTCTCTTTTTGGACATGTCCTCTATCTTAAGGTAAAGTTCTCTCTTTTGGGATACTTTTGAAATGAGAACTGTGTGGGCTCGGCAGTTGTTACCAGTTAGTTTTTGTACCAACCAAAATGTGTCCATACCGCAGAAAGTGGCAATAATTATACATAATTATCTGTTCTGCATGGCTAGCTAGTTTACTACATTTTGCTTTTAAAAAGAGAATGACAAACAACTAGAGTACAAGAATCTGACATTTTTACACAATGACTTTATATATATTTATTTTCATTGTTTGAATTTAAGTTCGAAATAACAAGCCTAGCCTGGATAGCCTATAAAATGTTACCTTGTTGTGTCTAGGAGCTTTGGATGAGAATGATAAATGTCATACAGAGGGACTTCTGAGAGTCGGTGACCATGCACACAACACAAGAATGAAAGAGTCAGCGCGAAGCATCTATCCATCCATCCATCCACCTATCAATCAGTCAGTCCGTCAGACATACCACTGAACCATCTGCCAGCCTCCCCCATCCCTGGATGAACCCCCACCACCACCAGCCAGGAGGAGGCTCTCTCCGGGGGCCTGATGTGCTAATGTGAACCTTTGTGGTGCTGAGCTGAGTGGATAGCTCGCTGGTTGAACTGCTTCTGAGGCTGAGCTGTGGCATACTGCTTAGATGTCAAAAACTCTTTAAATAAATCTATCATGAATTCCTCTTGTATTGAGGTTGTGTAAATAATGAACACAATATCAACAAACCATTCCTATGTAATAACGGTCACGTATCTCTTTTTTAGATATGACAAAAGGAATCGACATTTAAAAAAAAAGGTAATTTTTTTTCAAAATCTATTAATTTGATTTTTGGAAAACCTTTCGTTTTAACCTTAAGAACAGATCTGAACCCAACAGCGCTCGGCATGGCGTCCTCTGCAAAATTCAATTAGACATAATGTTGCCCTGCAATCTATTCATTTGAAGCACCCAGTGAGGCAGCCAGTGGGAGTGTATTGATTGGAGTGTGTCATGTGTGGAAGCGGAGAGGGGTGGCCACACTTTTTCTGCTTAATGGACCGAAATAAAAGAGGCGGGAATGGGCCTTAATTAGGGAACAGCGGCAGGGGCATCTAGCTCCCCCTCCCAGTGGTTAGCCTGCACCACCTCTGCAGAACGCACCCATGCATTTTCACATGTAGATGCTCACAAACACACATACCAATGCATTCACACATACAACAACAAACATACACACTTGCAGTCTATCACCCTTGCACACAAATTCACTGAGACACACACACAGGAGGAGGGCAGAGGAGAATGGAGGGGGTGATGGAGGAACGGATGAAAATAGAGGGAGTGCTGGGCTCCCGGGGTCTCAGCTGCTGCTAGGGTGCTGCCTGCTCCTCGCAAGGAGTTGCAACTGTCAGTTTATTTTATCTCAGGCTTTTCATCATCGAACAGAGCCTGGTTGGAGGAAGCCACCTGAGAGTCTTAGGAATTTGTTGGCTACAAGTCATTAGCAAAGACTGCTGAGATACGCCGGGGCCAGAGATGTGCGCGGGGTTCTGCTGCAGACAAGTGTGTCCCTTTAACCCTTGATAGGCTGATTGGCACAGCAGCTTGGCTTTGATAGCTAGATAATTACATGCAGCCTGGATGACACCGGGCAGGTCGTAAAAGCTGAGTGGTGCAGGTAAAGAAACAAGGAAAAGGGAGATGGGGTGAATGAAGGCATGTGGAGTACATTAAAGAGTGAAAGCAAGTCTCTTTCTTCCCCTCACAGCTTGAATCTATCATAACTAAGAAGTGCTGTATATATGTCTATCTCATAGATGTTCTATAGTGAACATCTTTTTGTGGTAACAGATCTGTTTGACTTGCAAACACACACTGACATGGACATCGCTTAAACAGAGGAGGAGGTTATGCTGATTGTTGATCCAATGGTGCTAAACAGAATACTTGCAATTTATTATCAAAGTGTTTCAAAATGTGGTAATATATCTACAAACACAGTTACTACACGATATCAGGTAAGGCACAAAATGATTGGTTAAGGAGGAAGTTAAATCAAACTACAATTGTAAGAAGAAGAAAGTAAAAAGTTGGGCATCATACAAAAGGGAGAGACGGGATGATTAGTTAAAATAGGGTCAATGTCATTCTTTCAGAGAGTCTATTCTCAACATACACTGTGTAAAGAAAGAGAGGTAGTGTGGGAAAGCATTTCAAGACATGCTTACTTTCTCTCCTCCACACACCTGGAGAACCCCAGTGTGAAGAGGGTGTTCTTTTGGGTTGTCATTTCAAAAAGTCACCAACATTTTGAGAAAAACCTACAATCAAATGTGACATTGGAATGGTTTGAGGAGGAGAGCCAACAAGCACTTGTGTTAAAGCGTACTGATTTCTTTAGAAAGGAATTGTTACGTAAAACCAAAGTGTTGGTATGAAAACTACATAGAGTAAGGTAGGTTGAAGCTCAAAAAAGGCACCTATTGACGGGGAACTACAGAAGACAGATGGATAATAATTTTAACATTTACTGCTTTCTTTTTTCTTAAGAACTTTGCATAATCATCTCATATGGTCTTCAATTTGCTTAGCACATATATTATCAGCAATAACCCTGATGACGCAAACAAAGAAAATAAGAAACGAGTTGTGATAAAATACTTTTATCCTTAAACAAACATATGGCAGCAATAGGTAGGCAGTGGAGAGCAGCACTAATGTGTTCTGTGACCGCTGACTTCATGGATGAGTTTGGATCACTGAACATGTCATTTCCACTTTGCTTAAATGCCAGCCGGCTGCAGTTACAGTGAAATGTTCGGACATGTCTGTGTGAGCACTGTGATTATCTTCTTTTTCATTTCTGTGTTGGATTCTATCACAGATTAACTTTTATTACACAGGGTGCTAGCTCATTGCTGATACCACAATGCTTCGGTCAAAGAGAGCAAAATCTCTGTAGCTTCTTTTATGCTGACTTGAAAGCGTAAAAGTCCAAGTGGGAACATCGTATTAAATATGGACTCTGTGTGGGTCCCTCTTCAGTTGCCTGCTCTCCCCCTCCAAACTCCCAACCAGTGTCAGAGTCTCCATGTATGAATCTGTGTAAGTGGATGTTTTTGTAATGTGAAAGCTCCAGAGTGAAAGGCGGGCTTACCTTGGAAGTGCCGTATGATTACTCAACCAACACAAACAGTGGGTGTAACCTTGACCACACAGAATTATTCTTTGCAATGAATGAAGGGTGAGGAGGAGTAAAATGTGAAATTCCAGAGGGTGTCTCTGTGTGTGTCTAACCCTTGTGAAAACACAGAGACGTGAGTTTGATAGAGTTATTACACATCTGTGGTTCCACCATTTGTGCGGCTGAATCTATTATCCTGAGAGAGCCGGCGCTGACCTGAGATTCTGCGGGGACATTTCATCACCTCCGTGTCACGAGTCGGGCAATTGCAGCAGCCACTGTTTGCTTTTCATTACTAAAATACAAACTTTAAGGATGTCTTTTTGTTTTTCTTAACAGAACAATGTTTACTCTGGTGATGATTAGAGTGTTATTATTTCTACTGTGCCTCTGAAAATGTAATTTTAGAGTCTGAGGAGAGTGAGACAGTATTTTGGCTTGGTGAGCCGGCTTTCGTTCCAACAACGTGCAGCCAGTTTATTGTGGTTATAGGCATTCAGGAAAATAATTAGCCAAGCGCATGTTGTGTATATTAACAACAAGGCGTCTCTATCTGCTCTCTGGAGTCTTATTTTCTCTTAATGCACGGTGGTTCAAAGAAATAGGGCTGCGCTCCACACTGTATGGTGCTGAAGTATCACCGCCAAACATCAGTCACAAACGAGTGTATTTCTTCCCGGCAGCAAACAGTTAACACATTTCAGATCAACACCGCATTGTTAGCTCAGTGTGTGTGTTGCTTTATATTGTTAGAGCCGTTTAGCTTTATAATTTGCCTACATAAAAAAGGAGCAAGTGATCACTCTCAAGGTGTGTCATAAATCCATCAGGGAAGGTAAATAAGACGCTGGTTATCACTGCTACACCTCCCCTGACAACTATCCAATTATGTATATCACACTGGGCCTACTGTTTGCTCTAGAAGTAATCAATAAAGGATGTGGCTGAGTGCTCATACATTTTGGTGGAACCAAATGCATGAAAACGTAATCATTGCTCAGGCTGGCGGGGAATCAAATATCGGTGGGGAACAAGTAGGCAGTGGTTGTTCGCGAGGGGAGGGACTGATTAGTGATTGTAGCTCCAAGTTGGGTGTGTTGGGGGGGCGAGGAGGGGTTCTCTCCTGACGCGGCAAATGGAATGGGTGACAGGTGGAATTGGGGATGAAAAGGCGGTCCTCCGTTTCATGAATAAATGTAAACACAGCGCCATGCAATTACTACGGCTGGTCATCTCTTTTAGGTCCGGGTGGGGGGGGGGGTAAACGTGCGGCGACATCCCTACAGGTCCTATCTAATGAAAACGCGCAGGTTACTGGGGCGTTTAATTGTATATACGGTAAAGCTAAGAGTGAGGACTGTAGGGGCTCGTTGCGGATGAAAGCCCAACCCTACAACTGGAAAATTTGATTCAGTTTAAACATAGCGTTTCGTTTATTGATCCGCTGTGGAAGGTGAGATCATCACAGGAACACGACCTGAACAGATGGATTCATTTGAACATGTCATGAGAACACATGGGTCTTGTTGCTCCGGAGAATCACTTGTTACACAGGGATAGCAGCCCTAATGAAACCTGAGATGGCAATGATCAGACAAATACTCCCATTTTACTCACAAGTTCACTATCAGTGATCATTGGTCACAAAATATATGTTCAATAGATAACGACTTATGCACTTCTATAAAAGTTTTATTAAAAAGGTATGTTAAATCTCAATTAGGCGGTATTGACACTGGAATCAATAATGATTCTGACCAAATGAGTCTTTTAACAATAAGGATAAGAAAATGTGTTATAAAAATGTGTTTCCTACTAACACAGCCCAGACAGGTGCTTATCTTGCTCATATCCTAAATAAATCTTATGTATTCATCTGCTCTCATATGCATATCTATTTGGTATTAACACTAACCCACCACAGAAGAGGCAGGTCAAAGCATAGCACAGTTATATCTTTTCTATTACCAAGGTTAATCAATAATTCATGGGTCACAATAGCAGGCGGTGCGAGTCGGGGGGGAGGGGGGACACCCTGAGATCCTCTCCCTAAGCAGGATCTCCTCAAAAACAGGAAGAGAAAAATCTGAGCCTAAAACCACTCTGTGCAGAATCATCACAACGCTTCCCTCACACCCACCCACCGCTCCGGCAAAAGGTAGACCATAATCATGATCATCATCACTGACACTATGGCGCCCGCTCAGGCATTCCTCAGTGAGGCGATAACCTTTTCTTTCCCCTCTTCCCCTGCGCCGCGCTCTGAGTAGTACTCACACCATCACTTAGAGCATTAATCAGAGAGCGTGTGCCTAATGGCTCCTGACAGGCAGCGCCCGTAATGGGCCACAGTCCAAGGCTGCCTCTTCCTCACGCATCTGGTACCGCTAACAGCAGCAGCCCGAGTACAGCAGCATGCGTGGCCACCACTAGATTGTTAATGACACTGGGTGATACGGTCTCACTCACCATAAAACACTTAGGGCCCGGAGATGTTACCACATCATGCATGAAGAAAGCTTTTTGATAGTATGCTAATCTCAGCCATTACTGTGGGATGATTTACAATCACTTAAACAGCACACGAGCCGGCTGCAGAGACACAGGCGGGGTGGGATAATAAAGACGCTGGCGCATGTTGATCATTAGAGAGCCCTTTCTATTTCTCCCCCTTTGTGTGTGTGTGTGTGTGTGTGTGTGTGTGTGTGTGTGTGTGTGTGTGTGTGTGTGTGTGTGTGTGTGTGTGTGTGTGTGTGTGTGTGTGTGTGTGGAAGCATGCACTCTCGATGCAGTGGCATTTGGCTTAATTAGTAAGCGATTTTAACATGAAAGAGACAAAAGACAAAAGGGAGGAAGCGTGTTGTGCTTTATGGCGGGGCAGCGTTGTTTACTACCTGAATGTATGCTAATGGTGATGCAGTAGCAAATAATATTATGAGGTACGACAAAAAGAAATTGGAAAATGATTCAAATGACAATACATTCTGTTTTTGTTTGACTTGAAGGTCAAACAGTGATATATTTATTTTGATTTTCTAAGTGTAAATGCAAAGAATACTGCACTCACACCACTTCCGAATAATGCTTTGTCATAAAGATCGTATCTACGTATACTTTCAAGTGAATTGGAATACCCACCAAGGGGCTATCCATTAAGAAGAAAAAAAACCTTCAACAATGAACACAGTCTTTAGAAATAACAACTCCAAATAGGAAGTGAATGTCAAATGCCAAGGGTTAGTTTTTAGTTTAAACACATCCCAGTTACAGGCCTTTACTTTTTAAAGAAACTTAACCCTGTGACTTGAAGCTGATTGATTTAAAGTCAGCTAATATTTTCAAGACTTCTTATTTTGCCTGGATTAAAGTGTTATCACCGTTTATATAAATCAATTTGAGGAGTATTGAAACACCACCAAAAAGGAATGGTCTATTATTGCACAACAACAACATTGGCAGGGATAAACCCGGTAGCCGATCTTTAAAAAGGGAACTGCTGTTGAATGAATATAGTTTACCTTGGTGGTTGATTAGTGTAATTATAACAGTCATATTTATATTGTGACAGAAAAAGTTAATATCTAGCCATATTTTTGTAACTCAGATTGTGTTCAAATAATAATATGTCCTCCGATAAACACAACATGTTGTTCCACCAGTGTTTTTGCTGTGTTTGACAATTTATGTTACCAGGACGACATGGCATTCAGCAACCTGCTGCCAGTGTGTAACACCTAGTTTTCCGATTGCTTTTTCTACATGTTAAGCTAGGAAATTGCATCAATATTTCATAGGAGGCAGCATTTTCTTGTGCACAGATTCAATGGGCAAGGAGATAAACAGTGGGGTATTAATAATGCAGTGCGGTGACACTGACCTTATTTTGTGCCTTTCAACCTGCGCTGATATTTTGATGCACAGCGCCCCGCTACTCTCTAGCACACAGGAGGTTTTTCACGCTCTTTGTTCAAAGCCTGGAAAAAAAAAAGACACTTTCTGTTTGACAGAGGTTACATCACTGCCTAAACCACCTAAAGACATTAGCGAAAATGCTGGGGCAACGTGCCGGTTTTTTTATTTTTAGGATACACTGTGGAAATACATATTTTCATTTTTTACAGAAACAATGTGAATGCTAAGTGTCGGTTTGACAACTGGTGTTGACAGCTGAGGAGCTGCCTTGAAGGTGAACTGTGAGAGGCTTTGACAGGGGACTAAAAAGGCAGAGCAGTACCCTCCTCTTCACTGCAGTATGGGGAAGATACTAAGCAGCCTGGGAGAACCTGTTAGTCCAACCTCAGGTCACCAGCACAAACAAACATGTCAGGAATATATTGAGGGTTTGAGAGGACAATTGACTAGTGCTGTGCTGCACTGGGAATGGAACAGAAAAAAATCCAAAGAAAACTTTGTAAGTTGGAGGAAATAAATCACAAATATTCTTTATTTCTTGTCAATTATGAGTTTAGAAGTAAAGACAAAAAAAAGTGTAATTTTGTACTTTGTCCTGACCACAATGAGACATAATGTTGGGGAAATAATGATACTTTTAATCATATTAAGATTATTACAAGATTAAGATATATTTCCTGGAGTTTATTCATTGATGCACTCCTTATAATGGGCAAGTACAAAAACCCTAGGTATTGTATTCTAATAAATTGCAAATAGTTGTTTTTAATCAAGCTAATCTACTAATATACTGACAGATCTATCAGTTTGAGTGCTGCGTTACAAAATAAATACTCAATGTTTAAGTAAATAATTGTAAAAAAAACTTAACAACAATAAACCCAAAATAATGTGTGATGGAACATTATCCTGTTCTCAAACACAACAATCAGAGACAGTAAAGTGCAGCAGTGCTGTGAAAGACGTTGAATAAAATGAAATTCATCCGTGACGGTATTGAACATCTTGTTGAACAACTCGAGCCACAGGTCGTGGAGCGCACTAATCCATTTGTAACACCACTGCTGCCTCGTTCCCCTGTTTCCATCTATTACTTAAATACGATGCCAGTGTTACATACTCAGCCAGCAGATATCCCTTTAAAATCTATAATTCATGTGTTAACATTTTATTTGACGTGCTTTAGAAATGAATAACCTAAAGCGTTTTTAAATATCTCTCTGACCCCTGAGACTGTTTGTGTGTGTGTGTGTGTGTGTGTGTGTGTGTGTGTGTGTGTGTGTGTGTGTGTGTGTGTGTGTGTGTGTGTATGAGCATGTTCTCTCAGTCATTAGTGGTTTAGCAGCGGTCATTTCTGTGTGCAGATCAGAATGACTTGTCCCGGTAGAAAGTTTAGAAACAAGCATCTGTGTGTGTGTGTGTGTGTGTGTGTGTGTGTGTGTGTGTGTGTGTGTGTGTGTGTGTGTGTGTGTGTGTTTTCAGGTTCTGGAGTTCTTGCCCTCTGGTTCACACATTTACAAAGGTGACAAACAATGACTAAGACCTATCCACCAGGAGCTTTTACCATGAGTGTTATAACAACCAGTAATCAGTGTAAATAATAAATGGGCCCTATCTTACCATAGGGGGGGGGGGGGGGCTCGGCTGTGCTGCTGAACTATTTAAGGTGCCTTGTTGATGGGAGTTTTTTTTTTTTGCTGTGGGGTTGTAGAAATTCTCTGGCTTGGCCCAGTAGAGTTTTGGCCTGACAATAAACAACAGTTTAATACTTTATCTAATCCCTTCCAGGAGGTGAGTCTAACAGCAAGCTCTTGCAGATGTTCACATCCAATAATCTATCCATAATTGATGAAACAGGGAGGTCAGATGTAATGGCTGCTGCCATTCCAGCAACAAATAAATGGTTATTGACAAAACAAGCCGGTGTGGCACTGAGTGGGCTGTGAGATGACAGGCATGGAGCGGAGCGAGGAGGAAAGGCGTGGAGACGAGGACAGAGGCAGGAAGCTGGAGAGGGAACCCTGCACCACTGCTCCTCAGATTGGCCAGCCGGGGCCCAGAGAGCGGAGAACATCCCCGGTGGAAGGTGGTGGACACACCCCCCGAGGAGCCGTCAGGATAGCGTTAACAGGAGGAGAATGAGAGTCAAAAAGGCGGGGGGGACAAGGAGCGGGGGGGAGCGGGGGAGCGGCATGGCGAGGTGAGTGCAACTGCATGCAGTGTGCTGAGTGCAGTGGGCCAGCTGTCCGCTCTTCTTTCATCTCCGGGATTTATGTCAGATACAATCTACCTGGCTGTCAAGCCTCCGCAACCATCGTACAGCCCTCTCTCCCTTTTCCTCCCTCTCTTCCTCTTCCTCCCTCTCACCTTCCTACTATCCAACCGCACCCCCCCTTCTCCCTCCCTCCATCTCTCTGGTGGCTACAGAGGCTTCTACCTCAGTGTCCTCTGATTCCTCTGGCTAAATCTCTGAACGGTCTGCAGAAGGCTTTATACTCTGACAGCCAAGTATCTTTTAAAATGCGTTATTCACATAAACATATCGCAACAAATACAACGGTGCAATGCAACATTTATACCCTGTACTAGATTTCTTATGTCTTTTGTAATATTGCTTTTTATACTTGAAAGAAAATCCAACCATTGAAGTGAGTGAATGCGTAAATAACAATAATTGATATTTACTGAATTCTGATCTCAGACCTATATTGGTTGGATTGCTATGAATAAGATATCCTGATGGGTTAATGGAGAAAATAATGCTAGCAATAATAATATTTCACATTTTGTAACCCTGTTAATTTCAATAAAATATCAGAGTCATACCCGATGAGTTTCAGCCCGGAGATTGCTTCAAATAATTTCCTAAATTGAAAATATTATAATCTCAACCTAAGTGTTTGTTACTCAGCAGGATGCTTTCCGAGCTTACAAATTTTAAAATAACGTGGGCTAAGAGATTCAGCGACACTACTAACTAAACACAAAGGTTTCAATGTTTGCATGGGGAAACAGTAGTGGTGGTTAATGATGGGAGTGAGTTGAGATCTCTGGGATCTCTCTAGCACTTAACTAGAGTTAACACACTAAAAAAAAACAGCACGTCTTTAAGCCTCATTAACTCCTACATGGTAAATGTCTCTGTGTTGCACAACAGCTCACACATCGAGGAAGAGGCTTCGAAGAATAACTGAGAAAGCAGAGGACAACATGCTTTTCAATGCTGGAGAAAAAAGTCCCTTTTTAAACAGCAGCAGAGGGGTAGGGGCTCACCCTGGTAGAGTTCCCTTCTCCACCGCTTAATTACTGCGTGCGATCATGAATATTTCAGACATATGCTTTCCCACTTTGTCACTGGAGTTCAGAACTAAGAGAAACAAGTTCATATGCATATTAATAGGGGGTTTGTGGGTGGAGGGGGACAGGGGGACTAAGGGTTGCCAGTGTGCTGGTGACAGCAGGAGGAAATGGCACTCATTCCCCAGCAGCTGCTCTTTTTAGATCCCCCTCAGAGGGAACTGCCCGAGGAGGGCCTCCGCCACAAAGGGGATAAAGGAGATGAGGGCTCTTGATGGAAAACAGGCAAACAACCACTGGGACCCCTTACTACCCCCCTTCAAACACTAATGCTAGTGCGCACTCGCACACAGAAACCCTTGGCCCACACTTAGCCGACCCCCAGGAGTTGTCAGGACCTCTTTAGCATTTTCCGCGGTGGCTGCTAAACTGTGCATTAGCACCCGGCTAACAGGACGGCTCTAATGACAGACTGAGACTGAAGGGAGATTTTCTTCCTCCGTATGTATAATGACAAATGGGATGCCGTCCTGAGGGAGGGGGGGAAGAGCCGTGGCCCAGGAAGCATCTGAGGCCCCTATCGGTTGAAGAGGGCCATACTATTAAAATGACAATATAAATGTAAATCCTGAGTAATAATTCTTAAATACGGCTGACGCGATCCCTCCCCTGGATCACTGCGTCACCGCACTAACATGGTCTAAGGGCAGCATTAAACGTTGTCTAATTGAATTTATGGACCTTTAAACACCACTTAGCACCCAGTAGAGCATAATGATATGCTTTATTTAACATATCTAAACAAAGACGATTACAGCACTGCAGGTTTAATGGTGCACAGAGTGGTCTCTTTCTTCTTGATAAACACTACCCTGTACAAATAAAAACCTCCTTGGAAAAGTGGATTTTTTTTGCTGCATGTAGGACAAGCCTTGATTAAATTGAACTCTGTCAAGACGGCATGGAAATATTAGGAACTTTGAATGGCAAGTTCAAAGGCAGCGCTAATTAGTTTGACCTTTCCTGTCATCATTAGCATTCCCATTCAACCTCCCACAATCACAGAACAAAAGAGGAAACGCTCAAGCTGAGTTTCAGGATAAAAAAAAACATTCTCTTAGTGGATGTTTTCAAAAACAATACATGACACCATGTGTCGTTTAACATGCCCCTCATTTGCGCAGTTCTCCAGACAGACATAGATCTGAAATAAACACACAGGCGAACTCAACTTGGGCAAATGTCTTAAAATATGAGAAAGGAGGGCAACGACAAGGCATGCAGAGTCTGGCAATTAGAGCTCTGGCAGCTATATCACTTCCTCTAACATGTCAGGGGTACTAAATGTGATTTATAGTGGGAGTTCCTGCTGGGCACTCTTAAAGGGGAGATAATTGAGAAGCATTCAGGAGGAGTGTATTGGGGAGGGTTTATTATTACTGTCCAAACAAATGGTTTTTTTTTGTAAGGCAGAAAAATACATTCACCATAGCCATCACATAATACAACCACCACTTCTATCTTCTGCTTGTCCACAAATGTGTGTTAAGTAGTCTTACAAGTGCAAAGCCCCTTGCTTAGGGTACTCAAAGTATTATTAACCATTTATCTGCTGCCAGGGCGAGCCAATGATAGCCTTTGGACAGGATTAGAGGACAAGTCTAAGTCTTATATCAGCAAACACATCAGAATGACTGCCACAGCTACAACAAACCCTTGTGATCTGTTTCAGATCTTGTTCCACTTTCCCATCAGTCATCATCACAGCCGCTATAATTCCCTTTCTTAGTGCCAAAAACTGTCTGCCTTTTTTCTCTTTGGATAGAAGGCACAAAGAGAACAGGATGGAGAGGGGTGGCTTTTGTTTTGGTACCTCTGTGTCTTCCCCCACTCTTTCTCTTCCCTTCCCTCTGTGGGGCTCTGGTGTGATTATTACACTTTCAGTGGAGGATTTAACCACGGGCCAGTTGGGCCATCGCCTCGGGGAGGTCCCGATTTCAATGCGTGTGTGCTACTTTTTCCCCCAGTTTATTGCCTTGCCTTTTATTCTGCCAGACAGTCCCACTGACATCAGGGGGCTCTTAGAATAACTTGCCCGAGGCAATCAGATCCCTGAACCTTAAATCAGCAGCAGTATACTGCTATAGGTTCCAGATCTGAAAATGAGATAGTGCTAATAGATAAAGAGAACTCAAATGATGTTATGGAGGAAATGTGCTGTTTTAATATTTGTGCACTCTGACAGCCGAGGACGTGTTAATGTCTTTAACAACCTCGGGATGATAAAAATAAATTGAGTTTTTACAAAAATGTGATTATTTAACCTTCATGTTTGGTTTTTTTTATATTACAAAGCGCCATGCCATCTCATTCATCAGGACTCCATATCCAGCATGGTACCATCCTGTAGGTGCACTGCAGACACTTCAATATTTACACTACTCCACACACTAAACAAATTACAAGTATGCATTATCCTCCATCCCATCATCAGTCTCACCTCTAACATATTTTGGAGATGCAGATCACAGACCGTGGTTTCAGTATGAACCGTGCATTGCAGCAAAAAAAAAAAAGAAAATCAACAAGAACAAAACATGTGATCTGAGCCAGTTTTCTAGTTCTCTAATTGGTCTTTAAGAATTTAGGCATAATTAGCTTTTGTCAAAGTCAACAGGGATCCTCTTTTGTATTGACGGGCCTGGCCTCTCCTCTGGTCAGTATAGACTGTGTGGATCAATGGGATGAGTCAACTGCAGGTTAAGCTTCTGATAAAAATTCAAACCGGCTATGACAAAATGAAAGGAAATCAATATTCTTGTGTGAATATTCCCCTCTTGCATTAAACAATGTCAAGCTGATGAGAAATGAATAATAATAATAATAATGTGAAATAGTATAGACCTTAGAGTGCTGCATGATGCAAGCCTGACTTTAAAATCGAAGTAGCGGGGCCTTAAAGATGAATATATTAAACGTCATATATTCACACTTTTATTGCCTGAAGCTTTAATAGAAAGTAGAGGAAGAAAGGGCACTGCTCCCTCACATTATAGCAACAATGGATCTCCACCTTTATGTCATCTGTCCACAAAAAGCGATGTACAAAGCATATACAGAACAAATAAAGCATGGTAAATATTTGGGACCTTGTGTGACGAGCTGCTTGAGCTATCAAGACTTTATGAAAAAAGTTAAAAGCTGAATATATATTTTTTTTAAAGGAAGTGAATCAGTAAATATTATAATAAAATAAAGTGTTTTTCCTCTGCCTGATCATTCGGAGCTGTTCAGATTTTTCCTTGTGGCCAACAACAAGGTGAGGAACTAATATATTTCCATGATTCATATAAAGTCCCAGTTTTCCATGGGGATGAGTTTACAGTGAAGGAGAGTTGCTCCATGTGATCCTTATTTACCCAAGATGACATGTCACACACGGGTTAAACCTGTAATTTATCACATGTGTTTTTCTGATTTCGAAAAACCCATTCTCAAGAAGAAAAGGTACCTTATCATCAATCATGTAAAAAAAAACTAAAAAACAACACCCTAGTGAAAATGCAAACCACGACATGATTAATTCACGCCACTGAGTAAACAGTTAATAATTTCTTAATGTAGGACTGTCAAAGGACCTGATTTGTTGGAGGCTGATATGTACATAATTAAGACATACTGTAATTTCTGTCCTGTGGGTGCGTGTGTGTGTGTGTGCGTGTGTGTGCGTGTGTGTGTGTGCTTCAGTGTATGAATGACAGCTTGAAGAGCCGGTGTAATGGGTAAATGTTGCAGAAGGCCATAGTCTCAGGAGTTAGCAGTGTGGATCTGTAGTCTCTGATCTGTTGGGGAACTCAGCAGGACACTAGCACTGACTATCATACGAGCCGCAGACATAAACTCACATTTGCTGGGCTCCCCTGTCTACTGCTACTAGAGGTTTAGCATTTCTAAAATTGATGGCTCGCCCCTCCTCGTGGAGTTGTATCAGGAGTCAGAGCTCTAACAAGAAGTAATTGTGCCGTTGCTTTATCCTGGCCCCCTCTGAGCGATGCTGGTCAACAAAACAGCTGGAACTTAGAGATTGTTCAAAAAAGAAGCCGTTTTGTGGGTTTATTTGCAAATCTGCTCCGAGGTGAAATAAGAAAGGCATTGCTTATTCCTTGCATGGCTGTAAGAAGGATCTTCACAGGAGATTCACAGCTTTTTAACGTCTAATTGCAGTTGGAACCAACCAGCTTCGTGAAAAGGAATGCATAGTCACAAGAAAGTGCTTTATCTGAAAGGGCAAACATTGGATCATTGTTGAAACGATGTTAAGTTTTATTCATTAATATTGAAGCCTCTGCTTTGTTGGGA
Organism: Eleginops maclovinus; assembly: GCF_036324505.1. Lineage (NCBI taxonomy): Eukaryota > Metazoa > Chordata > Actinopteri > Perciformes > Eleginopidae > Eleginops > Eleginops maclovinus. The sequence goes on from NC_086353.1 coordinate 6,511,841, forward strand.
CAGTTTTAAGTCGGATCGGATCAGCCTTTAAGATCTGAGTTTAAGATTTTATATGCAGTTTATGCAAGCAAAATGGGCCACTGCCACATCGGGCTCCCGCCTCACTCTTTATTGAAAGCTTTCTTAAAAACGACTGATAAAAGCCAAGGGCATCTTTAAGAATTGACACAGTCTTTAAAACATGCATCTCATGAAAAAGACTTAAAGAGGGCCAGTTGCAAATTTAATATAACTTGGGGGATGCAGCAGTGAAATACCATCAGTGTGCAGGCAGCGGCTGTTCACAAAGCAACTGCCTGGGTCTGAGAGAATACTACGCTCACATCACATCTGAAAGCCAAACACACTGGCAGACAGAGGCGAGGCAGACAAGGCTGATGAAGAGTGAGGAGAAAAGGCAGGCTCAATTGAGCTGGAGCGATATACCCCTATTTCACCTTTTTGCATCACTTGCTTTTGTACTATATGTCCATTCAGACCAGAGCCTTTATGGCATGAAAGCCACGGTTTGATGAGTTCATCTAAGTAAATAAGCAAAAAAAAAGAGGACGAAAAAAAGTTTTATGACATATCTGATTTCTCTAACGCCCGTTACAACCCAAATAACAAAGAAACCTGGACCAAAGGACTCTCAGTATTCAGAACAATGCAAGTCAAGAGCTCCAAACACATGAGAAACTTAAGTGTAATTCTGTTCACTTCTATTTTGATGCACTTTTTTTTTAACCCTATAAATATTTGATGAAATGGGTCCAAACCAAAGCTATATAACACTCCCGCATAACTGATGCTCACACCCATGAGCCATCAACATTACGGGTGATTGAGTGCCTTCAAATGAATTAAAACTGCACATTGATTACTTGAAGGAATAAATCCCAACCACATCCACCCGCCATTCTTCCGCTCTGCTCACATGCAATAGATCCCAGAGAAGGCAGCGTGGAGAAGACAGAAAGGAGAGAAAGGGACGGATAAGACATTGGCAAATGCTCGTTTTGACTTCCAATTTTTTTTTCTTTTGTGGGAAGTTAATTAGGTTCATAGATTGCTCCAGGTATTCTTCAAGTAATTCAGAGTGTCATGATCTCCAGAACAAAAAACCCTGAGACCTCGCTCTGCTCCAAACACACTGCAGTGTTATTGGGATTAGCTAATTATTTTTACTATGTCAGAGGTGGGCTTTTTTGCCAGTAGTGAACCAATGAAAAATGAATAATAATTGGAAAATCTAATAAGATAAGGCTAGCAGACAAAAAAGAGCCTGGCCTACATTGTAAAAAGTTAATGCCATTTACAGAAGCTGCTGTGATCATCTGAGGACAACCTCACCAAACATTTCTCTCTTGCTTGAAATCATTATTAGATACCATTGACCAGTAAGGAATAACCAATAATACAAATTACCCTATAATATTCATTCTGTCAATCAGGACCACAGAGGCATGAAGTATCAGGACAAACAGTGGAGGTGACATAGCATTGAATCTAATGGATCGAATCAGAATGCCTTTATTCGTCCCAGAGAGGAAATAACAAAAATATTCCAGTCTTTCTGCAGCATCTCTGCACTCTCAAACCGAGGTAGTAGCTTCAGGATGAGCCTTAGGCGTCTCCCAGCTGTCAAAGTTGGGAGGATATACAATGAGGCCACTCATTTTCCGCTGAACAAGTCGTTCAGCTCAGAGCAGGTACAGGACCTGCAGGGTGGTTTGCATATTGGATCAGAGAAGGTTGAGAGAAGCAGAACCTCTCATTAAAACCTTCAGATATCATTAGTTCTTCCATCAACACTTTACACCAGCCAGCTCCTTCCCATCTCCTCTGCAGCTTTGCCTCTGTGGAGCAGCTGTCTTAAGAATAGCGCAACCTAACATAAACATGAATAAATAAATCTCCCATCTAATCACTCGCTTGAAAAGATTCATACACACTCCTACCTTTCAGCTATATTTTATTTAAACAAAGGACATCAATCCTTGAATCATAAATAAAGGGGCCGCTCCACGCCAATTGTTTTAAAATGATAAGCTATAACTAAAACCCCATAATGAAGCTGATCCGCCGAGACCAAGGTCAAAAGTAAAAATCATTTTGGTAATCCGATGTACAACAGTTCCCTTACACGGTGGCATAATTAACTTGAATATATTAATTCTTTAGTACATTGCTTATTGAATTATACATCCTCAATTTGCCTTCGACAATACAGTATATTGAGCAATGACGACGAATAAGGAGTAGTAGATAAGGCCTGTTGGCATATCTGCAGCCCCTGAGCATGAATTATTATCTCCGTCTCACTGAAGGACTTTGAGTCTGGTTCAGGGAAATCACGAACCTCTCCTGAATTGGCCTATTGGTCTGAGTGAGCTGTAATTGCTTTCTCAGGACAAAATTTCAATACTATAAGTAACAACACAGAGAACACCGTTGGGTGAATTCAGAACAAATGGAATGCGGACATTAATTGGGTATTATTTGGGGATTTCAAGGTCCGATATACAAAACATATTGGCTATTGATTAAAGCTGAATTGCATCTATAACATTTTTTGGGGTAGCCGAGTTCACTTTGCCCTTTATTTGCTTTGATTGTAGTCATTGTATATGTGCTTGGGTATAAATATTGTAGGAAGAACAACGGCAGAGAGAAAGAAAATGTGAAATTTCAGTGGGCTACTGTTCCTGACCCAAGAGTGGAGTGGCATACCTCAAAACGTTAGGCAAGGAATTCAATTGTAAATGGAGAGAAAGTGTATTTGGGATTTAATATGCTGTTTAACTTAGCAAATGGACCAATTTTAACCAATTCATGCGTAATCCCCTATTTGAATTTGTGCAAAGAGATTTTTTTTTTAAAGCACTGATACGCTCGTAGCTTGGCAGGACAGATTCATTTTCCCCTTTGGAAGTGCTTTAAGGATTACATGTTTTTGTTTTGTTTTATGGGTAACTTATCGAAAACGCTTCTTGTATGTAGGCAACACATAAAGGCCCATTTTTACAATCTGTACCGTTACGAAGCCTCAACTACCAGCTACCACTTTTCGTAGGGCAATAACAATATGTCAGGTCAATTAGCATACCTATTTAGCCACCAAATGAACCATACAACCTGCACAATGAACTAGCCTCCGCTAAGCTAACTAGCATGCTGCCCAAGCTGCCAAATAATTCCAGCCAGCAAAGCAAAACGCCATAGACGTGTGGCCATAGCATCATGAGTTGACATTATACGTTTAATTACTGAAACAATATATAAATATCAGTCATTTTCCATGAAGTGCCCTGCATTCAACCCACTAACCCCTTCTGTTTGAGCTCAAGCTGAAAACCAGATTGACAAAGGCAGCGACACCGTGAAACTTTCCCATTGTCTTGTCAGTCATGCCTGAAGAACTCACATTCACATCTCATATTCTCACTTTTTGATCCGCAAAAAATGGCAAAGATTCTTTTATATTCAAATGAGAACATTAACATTAGACATCCGGCATCACAAAGTCCTTCTCTGTTAGCATCTCATTTGAATATCTCATATCTTCAAGACACAGCTCTGTTAGAGTCATCTGGGCTTTTGTCCCCAGCACGGGACACCACAGGCAAGTCAGGGAGGTGTCACACATCCAGCCTAGTAATTTGTCATGAAAGAACCCTTTCCTGGGATGAAGGTAACGTGCTGTCAAGGTCATAATGGCTAGCATAAACACAGCTAATTAATTAGAAACCAGGTTAGGCACGGGGAAGGCCAAACCTGCAGAGAGAATTCATAAAAGCTAATATGTTACATATACTCCTCAGAATATAGTGTAGGGAAGGCAAAATAATTATGTTGGTGTGATGATCAACAAGGAGAGACTGATGAGGAGTGTCTCAGTGGCACCTGTAACAACCTCAAAAAGAGCATGCATTATAAATACAAAAGGCAAGCCATTCTCTATTAGAGATGAAGACCAAAAGGCAGTCAGACAATAACATGTCAGCATCTCTTTAAGTGCACAGCAACTCCCTCAGACATCTCAAAAATGCCAAACAAAATGAAAATGGCACGCCTCGGCTCAGAAACTTGGCGCTGAGTGAAAACTTTCAACAATGCTTTTCTCAGAGGAGTGAGTTGTCTCGTTTTGGACTTTGATAGTAAATTGCAGCTAATCCTTTCTATACTGTTGACTGGGAGGAGAAGAGGCTTTCATTGTGTCAGGTTTCTTACATCGTAATTTGTGAAAATAGAGATCAGGTATTGCTGTAGCCAAACAAAGGCTTGGTAGGGACTACACACGCGGGGTCAAATGGAAAACTTTAACTTGAGGCAGAGAGGTAAACCCAGTCTGAATGTCTATAGGTATTTCGAAAGTGTGACATTTTGAGTTTTCAGAATCCTGGTGCAATTAGCATTAATTCTCATAAATATTGGGGAAGCTGAAGACACACAGAATACAAATTCCTCTGCCCCAGGCTATATCTTTTTAAAATGTGCTTTATTTGATTAGTGATGAACGTATTTTGGAAATTCCTTCACAAGGCAATAAAAACATACTGGACTAGAGATTTTGGAATTGTAAATCCAGGTTGCATATCATGATTAAGTTGGCCAAAAATGTCAATAGAAAGGGCCTTAATTTAGTTTTGGTATGTTATATTGGACGATTATGGTATTTCAATATGAATTTACAATGCATTGCAATAAAGTACATCTGTATCAGGCAACACATGAGGGTGTTGTGCAGACTATAGAGCTATCTTAGACACATTTGTGATTTGGGGATATATAAAATAAACACCTATGCTATTAAAATGCAAACAGAAATACATTTCATAATTTTTAGGGGCACAAAAATATCTACATATTAAGTTCCTGTTTAGGCTCAATCTATTTATATCATAGACGGAAGCATCAAAGTGCTCATGTCTCACTCTGGCTGTTGTTGCTGGTATCTGACATGAGTGGTTACGATGCTTTACACATGTTCTGTGGTGTTTCTTAGCTGACACTGCTGGATAAAATTCAGAATCACACAAGTGCAAGCGAGCAGCAAAATGAGGAAGGCCTTGCAGTCAGAAATGTTGAAGGGAAAGCACATTTGGAGGGAAATTTGGCCACTCAGCATAACATTTTAAGCCATAGGAATGCCACAATGCAAAATGTTGTATGCTATATATTATTGTAGCTACAAATCAATTCACATTTAGTTTACAGGAAACCCTTGGGAGGAATGCTGTTTATTTCCTCAAAATAAAACCAGACTCTATAGACCTGAACGCTGAAGAACAATGAATAAACATTAAGAGTATTAGGGCCTAAAAAACGGTGTTTTCTCCATCATAATTTCTAGAGATTGATTCCAAACAAGCAACACTGGATTCAATGCTGCTCTCAGTCAGTTGTTTACACAAACGGAGTTTTTTTTTTTATTGTTTTAACTGAAGGATGTGACACCATATCCACCACTTATCTTTTTATACAGGAATGCAAATTTGTGAGTTCAGTCTACAGAAAACAGTTTGGTAATGGAGGCTTTTCCTCTCCATGGAAAGAGAGCTTAGAGTTATGATGCACTGGACCTATAAACCAGCTGCCATAGAACTATTCAGGTTTCCACATTGTTTTGACACTTACTAACCGCTCTTATTCTATCGATAGAAAACATCTTATCAACCTAAAGATGAAATGCATTCAAAACATACATGTATATTCTCTTTGGTACTTTGACACTGAAAATATAATGCTTCGTTTTTATTTCACCGTATTAGGTTAGTTCAATTCTTATTTCTTTTGCGAGTTTAGAATAAAAGAAAATTCATATGTATGTGTTTGGGTACATTTTTGGGTGCCAAATGCTCAATGTAAACTGCATCCTAAATGAATTAATATGTTTAACACAGCGATTAATATCTAAATGTTTTACAAGTCTGACACAGACGTATTGGGTAAGTCGACTTTCTACAACATATCTGTTAATTAAACTCCCAGAATAATCTCTGTAAAATGAGAGAATCTGAATTTTTCTCTCTGAATTCTTAATAATTCTGAAATAAAACCAGCTAAAGCATTCAACAAGTCCTCGCTGAGTGTTTGTTATCAAAGAGGCCCAGCAGATTAATTGGAAGTTTCAGCATCCCTGACTTTAATTTCCCTTAGCATTGCAGATGCCATGGATGAAACCATTTCTGTTTCTCTGCCCTGAGGCTCCTAATGGTGCTGCTGTGGTTCCTGCTGCTGAAGGCTAGCTGCCACCACCCCTCTCCTTTACCTGCTCGGTGGTGCGGCCCTAGCCTTGGTCAGGAAGTGCTGAAGCTGATCCAGCTTATCGGACTGGCTCCTCCGGGGGCTTCTGCCACCATATGGCTGACCCAGGCCCTGCAGCCTCCCCAGGGGGGACTTGCGCCTGGATCAGAGTAACAATTCAGAGTATACGGATCTTCACGTTACCCCTTCACCCCCAGGGTGACTACACAGATGTGGTTTCAGCAAATTCCTGAAAATGTGATCTATAGAAGAAAAAGAAGTTGGGGCACTGGAATCAAAGATGATAAATGAAATGTACCAATCTTTAATCATCTTAATTCTCAGGTGATATCAGTTAGATATGAGTAAGTTAGTTCTTCTTTAATAATAACAATGATTTCAAAGTTGTGCAGGTGGACAGAATGCTACCTCCACAATACTGGCAGCACCACGTGGAAGATGCACTCTCCAGCTGTTTCATTTTTCCAGGCAGTGCCCTGACATTTTAAATATGCTTTCACCAGTGCTTTCAATGGTCCTGCGCCAATATTTGCATGCCTTTTGTCACCAAAGGCAACAAAAGAGGTTAGAGAAGAGGTAGAGGGAAAAGTCAACAGTTTCTACAGCAGCCAAAGCTGTATCTAAATCTGTTTATAAATCTGTCTTACATCTTTGCACCCTGCCAGGCCCCCCATCCCTCTCATCCCTCGTTCCTTTCACCTCCTGGAGGGCAGAGTGATTGAGGGGCGCTACCCCTTCCTTTTATCCTGCGAGCCAAGGCCTGCCTCTCTCCATAGTCAAAAACATCAACTGTAGAGGTGTACTAAAGACGAGGAAAGCGGAGGGGAGGGATGTTAAGTGTCACATATTCCCCTAAAGCAAAATGAGCCATGCACAGGTTAGATGCAAGGATATGGAAAGTCATTATTTGCAGGCCTAAAGGGATGTGGTTGGTACATGGGCCAGATGGTATATCAACAACAGGCAAAAAAGGACAACCTATTACAATCCTCTGTAGTATAGTGGTTCACTATCAAAGACCTACACAGGCCTTGTTGTGGCCACCTTGTTATCTAATTTGTGTGTGTTTATTTATGTGCATTGGTTGCCCGTGGGAGGGTGAAGATGTCATTTACATGTTTGAGTACACCAGTGCTGCCTCCAAAGTGAAAGCAGTTTGTGTTGGCACAGATAGTGTTGCAATGATCATCTTAAAAAGAGAATTAATTCTTCTGATGTTTTAATTATATACTTAATAAAGTGATTTAAACCATCACTAAATACTTAAGACAAATGTTGGGTTCCTGTAATTTTAGAGCCTCTCGTTTTATTTACTTGGTTGTTACTTGATTGAGTAAGTTGGTTAATATGAAAAATAATGTAACAAACAGCATGGAAGTATCAAAAAATGCTTTAAAAAGGCAAGTATTTTCAATTGAATTAAGACAAAATAACTGTAGTATTCACAATGTAATCCTCAAACTGTAAAATAAACACATGATATAAAGGCCTTAATATATAACAATCGAAAAGACGTATAACTGCAACATGAAGCCACCTCACACTCCAACAAGCCAGAACCACTCCACAGTCACTATATCAGACAATAAGACATCATGAATACTATTACAGCCCAAATGTACCAGTGCAGAGACAAAAAACAGACTCAAGACACTAAAAAGCTATCATAGAACAAAGGAGACGGCGCATAGAGGAACATCAGGTTTCCGTTATGGCTGGGTTATTGCTAGCTTTGGAGGCAAGAAGCAATTATCAGCCAGAACATCAGTAAAGGCAGGGAGCTGTTGGCATAAAAATGTCCACTTCAGTATTGCTCTGCCACTCATTCTAGTTACTGGGAACAGTAAATTGTAATGAGGAGAGCCTGATGGAGGCGTTCGCTCTGGGGACTGTTAACTGACGGGCAAATCGGGTATTATAACCGACATATGAGATTTGTAGCACGCTTAGGTTTGTAATCTTATCTCTGCTGACATTACCGACACTATCAGGAGTTGTTTTATTGTCAATGTATTGGAAAATCACTTTGTGTCCTCATAGTTTAGTAGAGTGTGTGACCTCTGCCAAAGTCTGCCTGAGAAGTTAGTCGGTGCAGTTATCAGTTGATATCACCTCAGCGGGTTGTTTGTGTTTTGGTGAAAATTGCTTTAACAAATACTCCTATATATTAACTTTGCAAATAAAAAAGGTTGAACATTTAGTATATATTACAAGATGTGTGATAAATGTAGCCAGAGTATTCATGATCTATCTGAAGAGGTCCACACAGAAGTCCTAAAATAGTTTTTCGGTTTAACAAATACAACAGAAAGTCAAGGAACATAGATGGAAAGTTAAGGTACTTTCTAATTACCAGGGTTTGTGTCACTGTGGCCTCTGGTTGTGAAACAGTGAAGGGATGCTGATGATTGTTATGTTTGCAGTTACAACAGTGCCACGCTGCAGGCAGGTTCAGCACAGTGTGGTGTTTACATGGTTTGTAGGGACACCTATTGGCTAAATGTGTAAACTACACTGCAGGTTGCAGATGCACACTGGATGAAAACGTCCCAGCAATCAGGAGTGCATTGCTTTTAATTTGGGAAGTTCATTAACGGTGAATAACAAACACGATTTGTCATACATAATGGATAACAATTAAAGTGCAAGGCGTGCTCTCCTTTTCTCCAAAACGTGAAAAAAAAGGACGCTAGAGTTTTTCAGACTTTTAATTCACAGTGCAGTCACTTGCTGAGCACTCAAGTCAGCCTGCTAGGAATTAAAAAGCAGTGCTTCCTTAGGACATACTAATGAATCATGTATTAAAGATAATCATTATTGGTTTATAAACGCTAGCGTCTCACAAGCCACAAGCACACAGCTCAGTCCCAGGATATGCAACAACTAGTAATATTGTAATTAAAATTAGAAACATGGCTGAAATTCTCAGAATCCAGACAACAGAGTATGACAACAAATATTTCCCAACGACATGAGAAGCACGAGAGCCGGAAACCTCAGCAGACCTGCTCTTCAAAAGTATCCCACAATGTTTTGCTTTTTAAACAGCGAAATGGGGATCATAAAATTATTTCATTTCTCCCAAATACAACTTCCGTTTTATTAGGATTCTTGCATATAAGAACCGTTTATTTTTAAATGACGGCGTAGTGTTTGAATCATTCCTGTGTACTAGAGAACATTTCAATTGTTTTAATACGTTGTCCTTATCCGAATAGTTTAAAAATAATGTGGTGGAGAAAACTACAAGTAAAACAAAAAAAAGGCAGAGAGTGTTAACACTAAAAGAAAACCCTTTAATGTTAGACTCATTTAGCTCCTGCTCATTTCCACATCGCTCAACAGGTGTCGTTTGCTGCGGTAAGTCCTACTTAACGGCAAAAAGACTTCCCTCTTCATTCAGTTTCACCTTTCATGGACCAGCTACCTTTGAAAGAGTGAGTGTATACAATAAATAGAATAATTCATGATTTTGTCATTAAAAATGAAAAGTTTCTTTTCCTCATACTTGGGATGTGTTTTGAAATTTTACATAATGGACCATAGAAGTTCAGAAGTTTTCCAAACCTCCTCCAGCTATGTTATGAGACGTACAGGAGTCCCCCCTTGCGTTTCACAGGAGAGGGGTACCAGGCCTTTAATTATGTGCAGAGCTCGCATCATTAGCATGTGATGGGGCTGCAGTGAGGAGCGTCCTCGTCTCCAGTCAAGGCACTGTGCTGTAAGTCGACCACCCCCTCCTCTTCCTCCTCCTCCTCCTCCTCCTCCTCTCATGTAACAAACGAGCCCCGACCTTGTTACAGAGGCACAGGTTAACAAGCACATGCACGGCGGGTTCAGGCTGATAAAAACATGGAGGAGAATATAGGCTAATATCATTCTAATGCGATTGACTCTCCAAGCTTCAATAAAAGGTCTGAGGGAATGAATACAAGCTACATATGGGTAAATACATTTAATTTAAATGATAGTTTAGAGGAATAATGTACCAAAACACATCCTGCCCTGACCCTATACGATCAATCCGCTTAAAGAAACTCGGCTTTATATGGCTGCGCTTCTGGAAACAATCTGAGTATTACAATGACACAGATACATGTAACGCTCACACACATTTATCCCAACCCAGTTCTAAACTTTCTCAATTATTCATTAATATGAAATTGTGTTTGTCTCAAGTGGAACAGCGTGATTTCCTCCTGCGACGTTCAGGCATTGTTTGGCCTCTCTCCAGGGCCACTGTCACTCCTTTGCCAATTTCTCCGTTGACACATATTGTTCAGGAATCCATTTCCCTCCTGATAGTTTGGAAAGCCCTGATTTGTCCTAATCCTGAGACCATTTGTAATACAGAAGACTGGGATAAATAATAAATTGTGTATGACAGAGTCAAAGGAACCAAACATGGAGCTCGTGAACAAATGGTTTGCTTTATGGTTGGGAAAGAAAATCCTTCTTTATGGTCGCATTATCAAATCATGATATGTATATTCACTGTTGAAATGAATAATAATAAGTGAAATGTGGGAGAAATATAGGGAATAAAAACAAGGCTGCTATCTGCTGTGACGGCTTCATAATTGAGCCGCTCTGTGGCTGCTCACGGGGAAAATGTAGAATTTTTGTGTTGTAAAAAATCATGTGGCTCGTGTAGATACAATTGCATCTCGATCAAAATCTGTGAACATTCTAAGATTTAAATTGTATCAACATACGTTATATCCGAATAATACACTTATCCACTATTAAGCATTAAAATCTCTGTTGTTTTGAGTTGCAAAAACTTGGAATCATTGATTACTAAGAATGAATGTGGCAAAAATGTTTTGATGAAAAAGCCAAAAAGTAATAACATTTAAAAAATGTTTTTATTGGTTAAAAAATGTATTTGGTTTGTCAAAAGCAACAGGCCGATTTGGTGGATAAAAAATAAATTTAAGTAAAATATGTATCAAATGCAGACCCTTAATAAAGCGTTGTCTCAGAATCGTGCTTAGGTTTTTATTTGTGTGCTTAAAAATTATTATAATCTGATTAAAAGAAACAAATAGTGTTTAAAAAATAGGAATAAATGACGCTTCATTATTCGGACCAGAAATGAAATTTGGGGTATTATTTTTAAAAACATTACAATACAACATAATTAAAACCTAATTATTTAGATTCTCATCACAGAGCCTTTCATGAACGATGTTTCGCTGTACTGTTAATTTGGTCGACAAATTCTAATCATGTAGATAATTCACTGTGATGTCCTGCTCACATGTTCAAACTGAAACCCTTAAGAGATATAAGGTGACCTCTTCCAGTTCTTCCCAGTGGCATTTTTTCCACATGAATGCTGCATGCCGACATGAATTCATACATAATTTGGAAACACTCTGTCGTGTGATCTTCAGTAAGCACTGTTCATTCCAATCCTGCAAAAGGCTACTGAACAACTTTAATAAAAGATCAGTGATGCTAAAGACTCATAAAACAACACTCATTTATTTTAATGCGAAGAAATTTCCATTTCGGTTCCCTTTGTATCTTGAGATTAATTTGCAGAAACCAAATCCGTTTGAATAGTATAATTTGTAAATATATTTTAATTAACCCTTTTCTTCATCTCGTTTGTTAAGAGAGTGCAGAGCCAAATGAAATTCAAACTTACCTGTAAGGCAGACTAAGGACCCGTCTATGAATTAAGGCAAATAAAAACACTGCAGCACAGTTTACTTTTTTGCATACTCAGTTGTTTTTAGCTAGGCGAGGGTCTTAATTGCATTATCGTTAGTGTGTCTAATAATCGCCTCGGGACATTTGGGTTTATGAACCTGTGCCGGCTTCTACTGTGTGTAAAACCTGCAGAAGAGAAACCACAGGAAAAGGATGCCCACCACTGCTCCTTAATTTAAGGAGAGATTAATAAAGTAGTTGCTAGACTTGCAGTTTGTTCTCCCTAAGGGTTGTATTAATAATCTTAGAGATACAGGGTTCATCGGTGGAGATCTGCCCTTGTAAAAGACCGACAAAACTTAAAAGGCTTGTCTTAAAAGATCACTGATGAGCCGCTGTTACTTGTCGTCTATAATTTACTGTTAGTTTCACGCAGATTAAATGTTAAAGAGAGTCTGACTTTACAGTAGGAAATACTGTACTGCCTGTCTGGTGGACTTAACCGCTAACAAAACGTCTTGTAGATGAGTGGCCAGGATGGAAGGCATGAGCAAATCTATTTCTAAATGAAGATGTAAAGTATTTGTTGGTGAATAAGGAGGAATAAGAAGAGGCAACGACAACCGACAATACGAAAACACCCTGCAGTTATGCTTTCACTACTACTATCTGGGATGGAGCACAACTCAGTGTGGAAACGTGTTGCTCAAAAGTGCGCACAACACCAACATGCACATATAAACAAAACTATAATTAACAGTCAGTGCTCAACCTGAAGTAGACAGCTAGTAAAACACTAAATAAGGCCCTTCTTATAATGTGGCACAATAAAAAATAGCAAGCCATAAATTCCTCAGAAATGTGATACAAAACCAAAATAATATATGTATTAATAGTTTTTAACTGCTGACGATTAGGAATAATGGATTAGCGCCTCAAGTCAAAGGTTTAAACATTAGCTGGTTATAACATCTCAAACATAAATACAAATTCTATATTTTTTTGGCAGCTGATAAAACGACACAACTTGTAACCTGGGTTTGGAATCAGGATTATTATTAATCTAGTCATTTATAATTACATAATATTAATTCATATAGAAGGTCTTTCCTTAAATGCAGCTCTAGTGATTGCTGCTAAACTCTTTTTCACCCCCTGTTGGTGTCACTGATTAGTTCACCATGTTAGATACTTGGTGGAAGTCTCTCAGAGTGTCATGATTGCACATAACAAATGTCAACACTTATTAAATATATATCCTAACAGTTGCAATACACTTATTCCTTTGGGGTTGTGTCTATGAATGAATATGGTACTGTCTAGAAAGTGTGGGAAATTTGGAATAATGCAGATAAAAAAGTAGCATATGTGGGTTATTCAGAAAAAACACACAGTCCCGTTGCAGCACGATGCAGGTCGATATAATCATCACTAAAAACAGATTAAATAAAAAGCATGTTTTAGTCAAATTCTTTAACAGGTATTTGCTGGACACCATAGCAGTAGAAAAACAATATTTATTTTTGGTTAATAACAATGCCTGGATAAAAACGGTTGTATGTATTAGAAAACCGTATGTTTTGCAGCCATGAACACAAAGCAAAGACATGTGTTGGATTTAAATCTGATAGTCACATTGTTAAGTATTCCCATTTCATGACAGACTCAAAGCAGCCACATGTCTCTGATGATTTAATAAGAATAAGGTTTCTGTTGAAATTCTTACAGACTAATTGTCATTGAAATACATCGAGGAACAATCTCATTTTGATTCGACTGTTTGGTTATTGCAATGAATTGCTTCCTTTTCAATTAGGAGGAAAAACAAATGACTACATTTCAGAAGAACAAGCAGCATGTTTTATTCATGGTAATGAAACCATAGCCTTGCACTGCACTCTTGACCACCTGTTGGGACCCCGCATTAAATATTTCACAGCTTTTCTCCCTTTTTACTTCTTCTATGGCCCTTTGATGTTTCTGTTCCACATTCTTTCCTCCTTTTTCATCCTCTCTGGAATAGCTGTGGAATAATCCTACAGTTTTCGCCTTTCATGCCTGAAACTTTGCATTGCATTTTAACATTTGTCTGGAGAACATCCTTTTTCCTTCTGTGTGAAAGATCATCTTTAATAAAAGTGGAGGGCTGAGAAGAGCTGTAAATCTGTACTAAGCACACGGCGCTGAGGTCTCTAGGAGACTGATTAGTATGTGGGCGCCGGTGCATGGCTCCTTAATAATGAGCAGTGCTGGTTGGCTGCCATGTGACTCGGCTCGGCCTTGATGCCATTTCCCTGGTCGGGGAGGAAGTACTACAGCCCGTATTTCTTCTGCGTCCATCATAGCAGGCAACCATTCAAAGAACTTTTCACTTGAAAGGTTTGTTAATTTCTAACAATCTCGTCACCGCTGCGGAGATGTGACTGTTTCTCCCTTTGGACTGGAGGACGCTCCTGTGTGGCCACAACTCAAAATTGGCTCACATATATAAAGCATAGATAAATAAAGTGTGTCTTTGCTTCCCATCTGGAAAAACAGGGATAATCATTTTGATTCTTCAACAACAAATCTGTGGCAAAAAATCACTATAATGGATAGCCAAGCAAATTATTGACCGGTTCTTCAGCACACCATGTACCGTAGTTCGTTTTAGCAATGTTTTGAAAGACATGAAAAGTGTACGTTTTGGTGAAGCAGAACAAACAGACTATGATAATCTTACAATAAGGAATTGAAAAACAAAATCATTATAATAAAAGTCAAACCCTGGCATCTGACTTTAAAATTTTATAAATGTGGGGCGATTAAAAAACTGAATCCTTAAATCAAAAACATCATCAATAAACTGCTATTCATAACATCCCTTGCAACCAGTCCTTTTTACTGTTTGCAGCAGGATCTATAGGATTAGATCTTAAATACGAAACATGTGCATCTCTTATGTTTGTGTGGCTCCAGAGTCCAATAACGGAAGACTGAAAAAGTAGAATATATTGCATTTTTAGACTAACTCATTCACATTTAGCAAGTTGCAGATGTCACCCCATGTCAACGACCTTCTATAAATATTCTACTTTAAGGAAAGCGAAATGCAGCGTCAGTTTAGCCCTGCAGATCTTAAACTGTTGATGTCACCTTTACATTTACATACATGATGTCCCCAGCAGATATATGTACACCTTGACCTTCAGCCATTTTTGATGTTTCTTTCTGGCGACACACACTCCATGCAGTCAACTACACAGACACTTGCATGGGCATAAAAGAGACCTAAAGTGTTGATACGTTTTCAAATCATTTTACAAATTACCTGTAAACTGCGCTGTCCAAACAAACGTGAATGGACGGTTCTGCTGTAGCTGAACAAGCTTGAAATTAACTGGTTCCTACTAACTAAGGCCATAAGTAACTTAAAGAAACACTAACAAGTGGTCAAATATAAAACTTCTCAGATTTGTGTCACACACTAAGCAAGACGTCTTGAAAATGTCCAGCATGCTCGATTAGGGAAAGCCCCATCAAACTGCTCAGGGTGTTCTCTGGTAGCCGAGCTGATGTCGCTGAGGCTGGGCCTTCGTCGTAGCATCAGGTTTGAAACCAACCCACAACCCTTTGCTGGATGTCATACACTCGCTTCCCCTTTTCTTTCTGCACCCCCTACACTAATAAAGGCCAAAGCAGTAAAAGTATTTATAAAACAGGGAACTCAATGATGACGTGCCTCAGCCTCTTTGATCTCAAATTGGAGGTGTAACAAATGATCCAACTGAATATCTCAACAGTTGCAGATATGCAGATATTGTTTCAGCATTCATTTATAATTGATTTGTAGATGAAAAAATGTGGCTATGCAGGCAATGAATTGTCTGATAATCATAATCAATAGTATAGTCCTCTATTGTTAAACAGATGCACCCAGTACAGAAACATTACTCACACACTCACCCTCACCCTGTGTAAGTTCTATTATGGTGATGACGGTGATTGTGATGCATACTGATATATTGTTAATGAAATTCTTTAGTCTTCTGCCCCGGTGTCAGGTTTGACTCGATGATGTGCCATATCCATGATTTCTTCCTTTTTTTGTCTATTCCCTGGACAAAAAAAGGAAGAGATCTAAACCTTTTTCTTTTCGACTGAATTTACATCTTCTGCTCATTTTTCCTGCTTTCTTACCAAGAGAATTCTAATGAAGGGCAGAGTCAGATATCTGCAGGGATACAAGAGGACCTGGAGACAGGAGAGAATGCAGCCACTGATGGCAAGAAATTTCCATAAAAGTACAATCAGGTTGGAATTTTAAAAGTGAATGTTTAAGTAGTCTAAGAGATGGGCTTTGATTCACACTCTGATCAAACCCAAGACATCTCATTCAGAGAATAATGATTTTTCCCCCTTAATTTTCTCTGTTTCTGTCTCATCTGAGAGCTTACAGGTAGAGCAAAGCCCAATGGTATTGTTTTCCCTCCAGTACTCGAGCACAGGAGCCTTTCTTCTGTCGGATTAGACATGGCCAAAAAGAATGGCAAATGCAGATACGCCACGTTATTAGAGGTTGGCTACACAGTGCACATTCAGGCCCAATTTACTCGCCGCATTTTATGTTCCCTCCAACACTGGATTGCAAGTAAATAAATATATATTTAATATATATTTTCATTTGAAATGTGGAGGAAAACAGTCTCTCTCTTGGGCATATGTTCACATGTGAGGATATGACCGACCATCCAATATCTATTGTTGTTGTTCACAGAAATGAAGGCCAATACAGTAGAGTTTCCATGTGGGGAAAAGCATCTATTTGGGTCATGGTTTGAACCAGGCGTCTCCAGTTATGCTTTGTAATAGTGAAAAAGAAAGGAAAAGGGGCACATTAAGAGAAATAATGCACATTTTAAAGCACCATTTACTGAGTTTTTCCTTCCAGTCAGGCTCTTTGTAACTTATAATTCAAATGGAAACGGAAACTATTTTTGCTCTTTTCTGCTTCTTTGAGTTATTAGTCTCTTTGCAGAACACATTTTTTCGTACATCAAATGCACAATACGTTCATGAGGCATCAAAGGTCAAGTCACCCAGCGGAAAGTAGGAACAGTGCCACAGTAGATCAACTGATTCACCATCTACTTTCACACAACCCTCACAGGAACTGCAGAGGAAATGTAACATTATGGCAAATTGGATGGTATCTTTTCTTTATGCAATTATATATATTCCACAGTTAAACACTGTAACCTAGCCTGTAAGAGGATTAATTTTGAATGTAATAACAGTACAGGGATTGTTTGAGATACTATACTGTAGATGCACTCATTAAACATCTGTAGTAAACTTCAATTGCCCACTAAGAAGCCACACTGCAAAGCGTGGTGTGTGTAAGTACATTGGCCCTCTCTCAGTAGTGTTGATAAAGTAAAGGAAACTTTGGTTAACCTAGGTATAAGGTTTGTAGTTTGCAAAGTGTTGCTCTATACCTTTCAATTTCAAATGTGAGTGTCAGACATGTGTGTTTTTGCTGCAAGCTATTACTCTTTCATGGCCTCTTTTTGCAGAGAAGGTTCCTGACCAATTATTTTCAGACAGATGCAGGGATGCAGAATGACTAGGAGCATCAGGTTTATTTTTCCAGATGATGCCTAAGGTAAGGGGAGAATGGCCAGAGGCTAAGGCAGCCCTCGCGGGACATAGGGGGCTTATAATCTGCGAAACTGACATCTCTTATCCATTACTTTTGTTAAGTAAACCTTTAAAAACCTTGACAGTCCTCCACATGCTTTCCCCAACCTGTATATGTTTAGCATTTAATGAATTTGAAGTAATTTTGAAGTATTGACTGTGTATAATGTTTTGAAAAATCACTGATCCAAGGATGAATAAAAGTGCTCACACTTAAGAGCAACTCCTCATCTGCAAGCTTTCATATTTCTTTTACCATGCCTTATGTAACTTTTATGTAGTACAACTTTCTAAAATCAATACACTGTAGACTTTCAGGATGAAATATGTTTTATGGTATCAATAAACACTTCCTTCACAAGCCAGTTCCCACATGTCATTCAAAGCCCGGCCATGAAGGCTGGTTGTGCGGTTCACGTGAATTTGTTGGTACGGTGCTGTTAGCAGCGCGTAAAGAAAAAAGCCACTCTTATTGCCCCCATGCAGGTTCCCTTGATGAAAGGAACTCACAAACCAAAAAGCCTTGCAGGGTGCCTCCAGAAATGTTCCTTCAGTCACAGCGCAGCCCGTCACTGTTAAAATGCTGTCAACTCTACTTAGAGCCAGGCAAAGCAATAGACATGTGCCTGTAGCTTCCTCCTAACCTTTCCCAGAAACTGTAAGTATGACAATAGATTCATACAAATGTGTTTTTCCTGCTGTATTGAATCAGCCATCACATTGTTCTTTGTCACCTACAGTAGAGACCATCTTGCAATAGTGTCCTTGAGGCAGACAGAGCGATATTACCTCTACTTTGTCTTCCACCAACTTCAAGGGTGAACCATGATCATTGAGCTATTGATCCTCTATCCAGTCCGTACTCCATTAATGCTCTGGCCAATCTACGGCTAAATTGCATGATGGTGGTGCAGAGCAGGTTGTTTCAGAGCGTTATGACACAAATATGGCAGCTTACTGGTAGAAACAGGGTAACTGAGATGAGTAGAACTGTACCATAGAGTGAAGGTGCAGGCTTTAAAAACAAAACAATAACCCAAAAGGAGGTTATACTGTAGAATTTGCAATAATTTTATAAAAGAAAATATTGATTATTTGAGCTATCAAAGAAACTAAAACAGGTTTATGTCACCAGATTGGATTGTCAACTGAAACGCTGGCTCCGGATCGTTCTACCAGGGTCAAATGTAAATAGATTTATAGTTCAAAGTGATATGCAACATCAAAAAAAGATCAATGTTTTTAAGGTCATTCTTATAACTAGGACTACGCTTGTCATTAGGGCTCCATCAATTATTCAGCACACCCCAAGGTATACACAGTATATACAGAACGTCTTGAGCAAAATTAAGGCACCAAAACAGAACAATGCCTTTCCCCAGAAGCGGGAATGAAGGACTGAATTTCACTTGCCAGTTGTTCCGTATTGGACAATCATCAAAAATGGTTTGGAGGAGAGAAGCACTTACATCTACAGCCCTTTTTATTTTGGTCTTTTCAGTTGTATGCAGTTATAATCCAAATAGAGGCAAATAGTCTTCAGCAATTCAAATTGACCTCTAGTACTCAGGAGACAATCTAATCAATATTACTGCTCTGGGTGCCTTTAGTTATGCCTTGAGGGTCTAATAGGCATTACGATTACCATTCATGAGTGTATGCCGCACAAAAAGAGAGATATACATCATAATGGGTACTGTTGATAACACACATCAGGCCTCTGCACAATGTGAGAGCCATGACGAGAATACAATTCGTTTATATCCAATACTCTACTGCAAAAAACTAAATATGCGACTTGAATTATTTGTTTGTGGTTTACGGTTTAGAAACCTTGATGTTAGCATTTATGCCATCACTATATTTGCTTTTTGCCATCACTATATTGTTTTCCAAAACTGAAGTGACAAGAGAGAGTGGAGCAGAGTAAAGCCAAATACTGAATGAGACAATGTCTGACAACCTAAAGGTTACATTTACTTTTCATGAACAGAAACACACAGTGATAGGGTTCAAGTCCTAAATCAAGGTAGCATACACTGCTCTATCGTCTTTTTACATTTAAATATGACCCTAATTTACAGAAAGAAGATTTTGCTGTATTAAAGAAGAAACCATCCATTGAAACAATTCATTGATCAGAAGAAAACTGAGAAAACGGAGGTAAATCAGAACAGCGAGTAACATAATCTGAACCTGATGTAACACTGGTAACACCAACTACTGCGGCAAGCTTGACCACCAGCACAACAACATAACACCAATTGTGTTTAAACCTAATGCAAGTTTTACAGTTACTGAAAAGAAACTCAAATAATTCTTGTCTTTTTTCCTGACACCAATATTTGCGGGGGGTTGCAGGTGTAATGCAGCACGTTTCTGTCAAAACACATCCTTGGTCGGTCAAACAGGCAAGAAACTGTCAACCAGAAGTGTAATATGAAACCATGCTTTTCTGTATGGATTGGTTACTAATACATGTTCAGGGAAAACCCATGTATCATAGCAACTGTGTACTTTGACAAATTTCAAGTGTGTATACAACATTGTAGAAACTGTATCTTGGGGGTGGATTATTCAGACCTATAATTCTACATCCCAAGTAATTGTTTTTAATCCCTACATTTTATAAAGACATGATTTGGTTAGTATGCAACTCTTTCGGGGAATCACAGAAAGGGCCTTTCCAGAGGTGGTGAGTTTTTAAAACACAAGGGATGTCTGCAATAATCCCTGGTGTAAACTTCACAGACACAGCAAAATATATATTTAAAATTAGGATAAAAAGTCATAGCTTGAAAACTAATTAGCACACGTTGAAAACGCCTACAGAGGAGCAGAAATGGATTCCCATCCAAGTAAAAGGCTCATTCTGACTCTTTGTTGATATAGAGTTATAAAAGCGTTGATATTGATAAATGTCCTCAATCTACAAAAATAAACACCTTCAACTTCATTATTAACAAAGCATAACCCAATAAGATGCAAAATGCATCACATTTCTGTCTTCGCTTTTCAGCTGTCCATCATTTTTCTCAAAGAAAAAGTTGGAGTCTCCACAATTACTAAGGCAGAGTGATGGGCAGCACAACTTCCTGTCAGTCAACAAAACCCGCTTCATTTGGATGTTCCCCTGTGTGCCCTTACAGTACTGAAGATGTATAGCTACAGGTTCAAAGTATCTAATACAATTCATTGAACAGTTTGGAATGCAATGCAGTTCATGTGACGTTATGTTTCAGAGTCTTGCCTCAAGAAGTACAACTTTTATTTTCTTTCAAGGGAACCAAACTACAAGTCTGAAAGCAACCCAAGATAAACAAACATTTTGTTTGTGAATACTTCATTTTATTACGGGATGAGCATTTGGCAATAGACAAAAACGATGTAAAAACCATTTGATTTTGTCATCCTTAACGTCTGTGAGAAGAGAATCCAGTAAGGAAACACAGCCCTAACAAAGCTGGACAGTAAGTTTGAGTTTCACTGAGTATGGACAGCTCCATCAATATTTAGCTCTCCACCACCTCACCTCTTCTGCAGATAAAAGCAAGCGGAGGCGAGAGTACAAGGAGACGCCACCTCTCCCAGTGATGCTAATTATCCCTGTTTGCTATCCGGCTAGCTCCCAGGCATTCTGATTGGGTTTACTTGACAAAATAAATAAATGATCATCATAAAAGTGTAATGCCACCACTCTGACCTTTCCCAATACTCAGGCCATGTTAGCAAAGGTATAGTGAAGCAAACACTGTTGGAATCTTTTGTTCTTATTTAAGATACTTTCTCACTCTTAAATCGTTCTTGATGCCTGCTATTAGGGAGAACCTGGTGTGTGTTCCTCAAAGATTTTGTCAACTGCCTCTCATTGCACATTTTCTCTTTGATGAAAGTAAATACCAGTAAGATATTCAACGATTATAAACTCGACGACATTAGACAAGAGCAGGGATACATTTTGAACAGGACGCAAGACTGAAAGTAAGTCGAAATGAAATGTTTCATCTATTTAACAATACATCTATCAAAGGAAATATCAAATTCCAATCACCTATTCTTCATGTAACACAAATTAACGTGTTCTTACGTAACCTAGTACCAAGCACTTTGAACCAATAATATCATGCCATCCATACATCAACTTTTAAGAGGTGTGGAGCCAGAGTGTGCTGTAGCTGCATACCGCACTAAATTCTAAGCCAGTCCACTTTTTAGATGTCCAATTAATGCAAATTACTTGATTAAAACAGCACTTGTAACTGTACACTGCAAAAAATATTCTGTTTCCTTGGGTAATATGTCGCAGTACAGAAGCTTAACATCCTCTTAATTCCATTTCACTAGGACTTCTTGATAAATATATAATATACACTGTATTTACCAGAACTTGGCTGGGGGCCTGAGAGTATTTACACACCACAGCACTGTGTGTAGGATAGAAACCCAATACAGTTCAAAAACAGCAAAAACAAATCTATAAATACACCACTGACATATTGTGGTGTTCATATAATTAATATTATTTATTATTACAGTAGTATTATGTTGATATCCCAAAGTTGCAAGCAAACTCTTATTTACACATCATATGGAATCAAAGAAGCTTTAGCATGTATTTAGAATCATGTCTCTGTCCAGCTGATGAATAGAGGTCCAATATTAACTTTCCTTTCATCTCGGTGTCCAACAACTCCTAAAGGAAGTATCAGACTCTTAAGCAGGAAAAAATGCTCCACTGTTTTATACAAAAAAGATACGGCACCCAAAGTATCCATATCACTCAACATACATTTGAACTGCCTTACACATAAATCACAACCGTCAATCGGAGGCCTTAAACAAATGGCCACTTCACTTGCTTCAACAAAATACCAAAAGGAATTTCTCGGGCAAAATGTTAGTACTCACTGATGGATGGCAGGTTACCCCCAAACAGATGTAGGCAGCGTGAACAATGGGAAACTGGACGATGAATGTCAGGAGATGTCTAATCTTCCCATGGTCGAGGCAGAGCTTCTTGTCCTCTGTTTTAAAAAAAAAAAAAAGTATGTTTGCATGTTTATGTCAACTTTGACATCTGTATTGAGGAACTCCCAAAGGAATACCATTACATTTCACAAAAGAGAAACACTTGACTACAAAGCCAGTGCTGACACTTCTCCTCTACATACTGTACTTCCCTTGAATACAGTTTCATCCCACACAATCGGCCTGTCTGTTTCATTGCCAGCTTACATGGAAAACACCACATCCTGCTTCGGCTCAAATTGTGTGTGCACATTTAAAAGACAAAGGCTAAAAGCACAGAATCACAGAAAGGGCCTTCCCAGAGGTGCTGAGTTTTAAAATACAAGGGATATCTGCAACAATCCCCAGTGTAAACTTCACAGAAACAGCATAATATATATTTAAAATTAGGATAAAAGTTAAGAGCTGGAAAATTAATTAGCACACCTTAAAAACGCCTACAGAAGAGCAGAAATGGATTCCCATACAAGTAAAAGGCTTGTTCAGACTCTTTGTTAGCATTGGCTTATTCAAGTGTTGATGTTAATAAAGCAAACATCTTTTTCAATCTACAAAAATAGGCACCTTAACTTCACAATTTACGTAGCATAACAAAATAACATAGCAAACACACACAACGTGTCCGTCCTATTTTCAGCTGAAATCTGAATCAAAACATAACTCTGCTCTTCTTAACCCCTGAAGACATTCATTTGAAAATAACGCAATGACATTGTGTCTTATTTGTGAAACAGTAGCTTAAAAGGCTAACATCCCCACATCACACACCATTGATACACATTGAGTAAGCTAGCAGCACCATACCCTGTTCGAGGCGGTGACGACGACTACCTCAGTGAAAAGTTAGTTCTCTCACGTACGTTATTTTTTAGCCAATAAATAATGTAGCAACACACACACACACACACACACACACACACACACACACACACACACACACACACACACACACACACACACACACACACACACACACACACACACACACACACACACACACACACACACACACACACACACACACACACACACACACACACACTTCGATTACTTTGACAACGCACCTGTCGGCTTGGCGCTAACAAAGCTAAGGTAACAATGAAAATAGCTAACGGCCATTAGTGTTTTAGGTTTACAGCGAATCAAATTCTGGCGCGCGTATTTAACTTTTCACGTTGGGTGACGTAGTCCTAACCGGAAGTCGTAGGAATAATGTATCTCTGACGACATTCGTTTATCCGTGAGTCTCAATAACATCACCTCCCCCTAAGAACACAGGTGAGTTCTTCTTCTTCATCATCTTTTCATCTTCTTCTTCTACATCTTCTACATGGCTGTTTAATAACGGGCTTCACCCCGGTAAGGTGGTCAATTTAACTTTGAAAATAGTTTTAAAAATATATGCTTACATCTCGGTCTTAGCTATAATCCATGCATGCAACTTAAACCATTAAACACACGATAAGGCCAGAGTTTGAACTAAACGAAATCTATATATAAATAAAAAACAATAATAAAACAACCATAATAATAATAGGCTACCAATAAAAATGAATAAATAAAGGTTAACAATAACATTCTGAGGTAAAATTATCTTTTAATTAGCATTCATTTTATTAAAACCCTAATCTAATACACAACCACACCAAAGTAGTTGTCCCAGTTACAACAAACCTACTCTGCCCATGAGGATAATTAACCCAACATTTGAAGACAAATGGTTATTATTGTCATGATTAGTAAAATATTATTGTTGTGGGAATACAATTAATTCCAACTGCAGTTACACACTTCTGCTAATGTTTTAATGTAATATTTAAAGCCTCCAAAAACTACTTTCATGCACTTATGTACTACAAAATGTGAAGGTTTTACTATACCACATTCAAGACGGATGCAATTGGTTTCAAGTCAAACACATCTTTAGTTGAATATTACCTATAGTGTTTGTTTGAACATAGTTTTCAAGTTGCTTTATTGTGAAACAGGAACATAATTAAGACCATGAACTATACCTGCATCAGATGGGATGGTCAACAAACACTTTGGCTGGGGGAAACTTGCCTCAGTGACGGGGACTGTGCAGTTTGCTTATAAGCCACAGGACAGAGGCTTTTTTCTCCTCGCATGTCTGTCTATCTGTCAATCTCATTCTCTCCGCCTCAGAGGCTCACTTTATTGTCTCTGTCAGTTGTGAGCCGGTGATTTGCCTCCACTCTCTGTCACCCCTCTGTCAGGCCCTGACCGATGAAGCTCGCACCAGCGCCAATCTCCCTTCTTCAGCTCCGTTGGCTGTTCCTGGACTCCATTTCACCACTAATTAGCTCTTCAGAGATTTCTCTTCGTGGAAGCAGGGGGTTGATGGTGGGGTGTTGGGGGCTTGAGGGGTGGGGTGGGGTAAAGAGTGAAGAGGCCGGAGGATGAATGTTGAGGAGTCTTACTGGACGTCATAGCTAAAGTATCAAGTCTAGATAGATTAGATAGATAGATAGATAGATAGATAGATAGATAGATAGATAGATAGATAGATAGATAGATAGATAGATAGATAGATAGATAGATAGATAGATAGATAGATAGATAGATAGATAGATAGATAGATAGATAGATAGATAGATAGAAGGATAGTCCTGCTAAATATCTCAAAGCTTTGGTCAAATAGGGAGCAATAAGTCGCAGAGGTGTCTCACGAATGTCCCGCCTCTGTTGGGCTAACATGACCACTGCAGGTCCTCAGGTGATTAACATGTTGGCAGGGGTTCTTACATGAAAAGACCCCTGTTTCTTTGTCTTCTAGTGTGTAAATATTGTGCTAGCGGAATATGAAAGTAGTGCAACTATAAGGTACAAAAACATAGGGAAAAAAGATCAAGAGTGGGTCTCACATCAAGGAGGACCCTGAGGATGTCTTTGTTGTCAACTTCAGAAGGGGGAAGAGAGGAGCAGAGGAGGAAACTGGCAGAAGGGGGAAAGATGCCAGATAGAGCTCAAAGGATTCGGTCTGGGCAAGGTGATCGGTATTCCTCGGCAGTCTGCCTTCTGGCTCAGATCAGTGGGAGTAAGCTGGCAGCCAAGCCAGAGGGCATAACAGCACAAACACACCTTCAGCACTACAATGCTAGAGGCTTGGCTTCACAATCTGGTGGGGCGGGAGTTGGAGAGAGACAGAGGGTAGAATAGGTGAAAATAAATACACTGTAATTATCTTCAAATTGTCAATCTCTGACATCCATTGTAAATATGTGTGTATGTCCGCATATTCCAGTTAAAGCCACAATGCATCACTTCAGTGTCAAAGCAATTGTTTATTAAATGAAATTTAGCCGTAGGTTATCTGTGATGAAGGTTCTGAGGTCACCAGCCAGGCAGACTCATCCTCAGGCCAGTGATGTTGTACCTGCTCACATCGTCACCTCTCTCTTGGATGAAATCCAAAAACCCTCAGTGGATGACATACAGAGAGACTGTAACTCTCTTGGAGGATTTCCTGGCGCCACGCTGGGCCACAAGCGTGACACACTCCTTGCATAAGACACCTACATGGCCCTCGCTGCTGTTCTGTGACAGCGCAGACTAAAGGTCTGAAAAGGTACCTAATGCGGGGGGGGGCCGAACTGGGCAGGGCACACCAATGAAGTGCTGAAACAAGCACTAAGTGTTGTGACACGTACCAGATGTCCTGGCAAAGGCTGACAGTCTCCACGGACAACCACACACAGGCACATGCACAGGCACATGCACACGCAGCGCTTTGACCGTGATGTAATTTCCATGCAGTGCAGTGTGTGTCCTGGGCACCTGTGGTCTAACACACAGTAGGTGTCTCACACTAATGCCCTACTACTCACATTTAGCTTCATACCCAAGAAAAACAAACATCTACCTATCTCTTAAAGGTTTACAAGCAAAAAGAAAAAAACAAATTATTGTTGTTATTAGAATGGGCAGCATATCTACTGTTATTATTAACTAAATAAATACACAAAATATATGTATTAGTAATTTATTTCAAGGTTTCAAGGTTTTATTTGTCATATGCACAGCAGATACAGCGTATATGTTGGCAATGAAAATCTTATGTCGCGTGCTCCTCCAACAACTCCAAATACATGGTGCAAATAACATAAATAAAATAGTGCAAAAAGAGAGAAGAATATTTACAGTAACAACAATAAAGATTTGAGGATGTGAAATATATACATATGTGGAATACATTGAAAGTATTTAAACACTTTACTCTGTTGAATGAGGAGGTATGGACAGATGCATATCGTATGTATAACAGATGTATATGGCAGATATGTACAATATATAGATATGTGTACTATAAACAGATATGTATGGCAGATGTGTATAATATACAGTATATATATGTATGTGTGTACTATAAACAGATGTGAGTAGACATTCACACAGCTCAGGAGTTCAGTAGTCTTATAGCCTGTGGTATAAAACTGTCTCTGAGTCTGGTGGTCTTGGTCCGGATGCTGCGGTACCGTCTGCCAGACGGCAGCAGACAGAACAGATTGTTGCTGGGGTGATGGGGGTCCTTTAATATCCTACCGGCCTTCTTCCTACACCGCTGGGTGTAGAGGTCCTCCATGGATGGCAGCTCCGTCCTGGTGATGTGCTGAGCAGTTTTCACCACCCTCTGTATCTTTATATACTTTTAAATTATGTTGTTGATGTTGGCCACAAAATCAGACAAACTTGGCTTAAGTAAATAGTAAATTATAAATCCTATCCTTCACTATTTATGCCAAAAATAATTACGTTCTCGTTGAAGTCAGACCTTGAGTTTCCACGTGTAGAGAAACTAATTTAAGAGTTATGAATCCATTTTTGATGTGCTAAATCCAATACACCCGTAATGATGAATAATCTTCATTATTATTCTACATCTTAGATAATGTAGTGTTATAGTTGATCAATATGATGCCATCTTGAACCGTCTGTAATATCCATGGAGATGTTTAAGCGCAGAACTGGTCAAGGCTGAAATGATAAAGTGAAGAAGTATCATCCGACACTTTTTCTCTTCTCAACTCAAATTGTCATTCCGCTTGTGTTTTTCGGTCTCATGAACAGATCATAACCCAGAACTCTCATTTGGATGGAAACGAGAGAAGTCCTTGCCTTTTTTTTTTAAGTGGAATGTTAATGTGTTTTTCCTTCTTCCAAACAAGCCTTATATTTCCCGTTGCACAAGGTCAACACATTCACATGGCCAGAGATGGAAAGAAATAATTAACTGCAAGAAACAATTAGCAATGCATCAATAGTCGGATCGATAGTGATGTTGGTAATTATCACTTTTGGGATAGGGGAGATGATCTTTCCTTATTGATGCTCTCTAATTCACGGGTATAACCTCAGGGCTTGTAGAATAAATCAAAACACATCAAGGTAAACCACTTTCTCAATTCCTTTATGACAGATGTGAATAAATATAGCCCCTTTAGTTCAAATATTAAAACCTGAACTTTGCTTGCATGAACACGATGTTATGGTCATCATGAACCTTAGATATCCAGCTTTGATAAGATCTTTATGTTTCAAACTGTGAGTGCGGATTTATACTCATTATAGGCAATGAAATTGTTTTAATGGTTTCAACAAATGCAAACTAATCATTTGAGAATTTTGTTTAAAATAATCTGAGATTATTTTATATAAAAGGCTTAGATATTTATTTTACTTCAAAATATAAAGTATCAGAAAGTAATTTGTCTGTTGAAATAGCTACATGTTATAACCACTATCCTTTTGTTGCTTTGACTTCCCTTATTTTCAAAGTGGTGTTGTTGAATCAATATTTCCTATTTCAAATCCTATTAATTGGGTAAAACAAACAGTGTGTCTGCCATTGAATCCATATTTATTTAATATCCCTGCTTTTTATTTGTTCCTGCTCAGACATGATGTCTAATGAAATGTGACACTTTATTTAATTCCAGGCAATTTGTTCAAGGCTGAATGAAAAAGCAAATGCCAAATTAACTCTGATCCAGCCACTTTCTTTAGCCAATTACAGTCCGTCACATAAACCCCTATCACAGTAAGTACAACATGTTCACTGCTCGACACCAGAACAAAACGCCACACTCCCAGAGCTTTTAACCAATCACTTATCCTACATGTAATTAATAGCGTGGTTCACGGAACCAAGCTTCATTAAAGTGTAGAGCTGCAAGGCTGAAAGGCCCCGCAAAGAATTGAAAGAAATTGTGTTAAGTTATGTTAGTCAAACAGTTCCTGCAGGGGGCAAAAAAGCTAAATTAAATAAAGTACTGAACATAACTTAGATAAACGGTTAATTAATGTGTTGTTTTCAAGATGGTCAAACATTATTTTTGGGTAAATTCAGTAAGTGGAAGTCAAGGACCTTTTTATCGCACATTTAAACAACAAGGCAATTAAAATTGATTTACAAGAAAAAACGTTATTAAAAAAACCAAGACAGTGCATAAGTAATAATATCACGTTTAAAGTTATTTAAAAACAGCCAAGAAAAAACTAATAAAACTCATATATCAATTTGTTTGTACATGTAGGTGTTTATTAGGCCCTAATGTTTACCAATCACATTATGAGATGTTATGATTTCATTATGGAATCATTTTCTTTATTGTTGTCTTCTTTATTTGTCACTTTATCATCATCATATCCTGGAAATCCAGTTTGCATCTTGTTCTGATAAATCATATTTCCATCACGAGAGAAAAGCTGTAATTCAATTTAGAAGCTGGAACAGGAGAATGTTTGTCATCTTTGGCTTTAAAATTATTTGAACAATTAATACATTATCAAGAGGGTTGCAAATTAATTTATAGTAGGATATAATATTCACTTTCCTGATTCAAGACTTGCTTCAAATCAGGAACAAATGTCTAATCAATTATACATTCATTTTATACTATTTAATTTAACAAAATAAACTTAAAAGTGTGCTGGAAAAACAGTAGAGTTGTGTATTAGCAATGAAACATTTTCCCTTCACTCCACATTGTCTGCGTTGATGTCTTGTTCTCCGCATTGCATCCGCTCCATTCCCTCTTCATCATTCCCCCTGTGTTACCATATAAGACGCTGCTGCAATCCCTGACCATCAACCCTCCCAAGAGAGGCCTTGCTACCATTTATTCTCAGCTAAACCAGAATAAGTTGGCTCAGGTTTTCAGCTCTAGGCCTAATTTCAGTTTTGTCCTAGCTTACCTCTGAGCTCTCCCAAGAACCAGACTCTCTCCAGACACACAGGAGAACATTGTGAGCCTGTGCACCATCTGAGCCTGGGCCCCTCAGGCCCCTGCCATATCAATAATGCAGACGTGACCACACTGATTGGAGGAGACAACTGGTGTTTAGAAGGAGCGAACCCAAAAGAAGTCTCTGTCTCTGTAGAAGTTAACAGCTTCGCTCCGTTTGCCACTGATTTAGATGTACTGTACAATTCCTGGAATGATTGACTTTGTGCAAAAGCTTTGATGCCGTGAACATGTACGGGCATAGGTATTTTTCGTTCACACACACACACATAGATATACATACACACCTAAGTACATGCACACACTCAGTCACCCAGGTGAAAGAAGGCCCACACAACACCCAGTCTTGTTGATGGGTCCATTGATTTTTGAAGGCCTCACTCCTTTTCCCTCTTTTTCTTTGATTATTAATTCACAGAAGCAAAAGAGAACTGCCCAGTGCTTTTAAATCTTAACTGCTCACTGAACTACAGACTCGAGTCAAAAGGATATGCCCTACAGTGGATATAAGTGTGCGTTTGATATACGGAAAAGAGATCATTCAATTCATTTCTGTTTGTTAGATTACTGGAACCTGCATTTAGCAGCGTTAACTAATAACCTGGTTGAATATGTTACTCATTATCTTCTTCTACGTAGTATTTTTATACCATATATGAGATGAGAATAATTGGAGACAAAAGTTATATATCTATAGGATACATTTGCAGTAAAAATGAGTTCCTCAACAGATATATCCCCCATTCATCCAAGTCCAGTGTGATGATGAAATCAAAGTGTAAGTGCTGGGTTGGATAGAGCTGAAGGGTAATAAGTGCTGGGTGTGAAAAATAGACATGCTGACCAGTTGGGCTCAGCGGAATTAAGAAGTGAGGGTTTTTTAAAGTTATAAATGTTTTTTATACATATATCAAGAGACAGTTTAACATTTTGTATTGAATTTTTTAATATATAGAAATGACTTTATATAGGAACCCAGCATGAAGAGAACCAAGTATAGATGCAAGAGAGTGTGTTGGGTCTTTTTCTTTAAATCAACATAGCCTCTGACAGACCAGCACATAATGAGGTGTCCAGTTTGTCATTTCCCAAATTATTCACTAGAGGGAGCACATATACTGTAAAGCGCTTCAGTCTTACTGTTCTCACAAGAAAAAAGTGTGCAAAAGAAAGTCCAATGTTTGATTTCATTTATCCTTTAGCATTCTTTGTTGAAAGTGAAATATTGTGCACAGCTAAATATACTGCATTTCAAAGTCTGTATATCACAACATGACATTTACATACTTTATAGCACTTCTGCATTCCTGAGCAATGATTTCCCTCAAACAAATTGTTAGTGCTGAGAGACTGTCGCACTTTGAAAACTTTTCATTTTGGATGAAGAACATACAGAAATGGCATTGGGAGGGCGGGGGTAACAAGGTTTTCTCCAAAGCAAAGCCCCTGAATGTCTGTGCCTCTCAAAGATGATTTTGCCGAGGCAGTTCAATACTGCATGCTGAGTTCTTTTTGATCACTTGACTTAGCAGTGTTTGTTTGTCCAATGTTGTGATGCCGCTGATTAGTGAAGTTGGATAAATGAATCATAAAAAGACACGTTAGATGTGTCTTCTCTGAGGATCACATCCAGTCATCTGCGGAGAAACTCATGATGCATTTTTTACCTTACCATCCATAATTAGACATATTGATGAATATTAACAATTAAGTCTTTCAAATGTCTTATTTTATCTGACGCCAGATAACGACTGCTGCTCTAAGTGAATCAAATCCTGATATGCTCCTTGCAGAAACATCTATCATTTACCCAGAAGGCTGTGGCACTGCTTGCTCCCTGCTAGTTGCTTTGGGCTCCCTATACGCACCCCCATTCCTGCATCCCTCAACTAACACCCACTCTTCCATGATATCTTTTTTCTTCTTTTTGCTTGTTTGATATATTTCTTTCTACCCCACCACCACCATATTCAAAGACTTATACAATATACATGCTCCATCTGGTCAAACTTGGTGAACTTAAATATACCTGTCAAGTGCAACTTTAAAGTTTCCCCCGCAACCTCTACTAAGTCTCGCCCAATCCACCAAGGCTTTAATTAAAAAGCAGCCCCAGTTCCAGGATGTGCTTCTAAATGAGGGAGTTTGTGCTGGCAGACGAGGAGCTGGGGTCTTGCAGTGGGACCCGGCTTGTGGCTTTCATCACTTCCACTCCACAGCTCTGAAGTTCCGGAGAGGCATCTGTCTGACTTGAATTGGAAAGATGGAGAGATGAACACTGAGAGAAATTTAGACAGAAGAGAAATTGAAGAAGCGAGACAGGAAGGGGGGAGGAGGGGCTGGAGGGAGAGTATCATGTGGGGGCTGATACTCTGCTTTTGTTCTGACTGTGCAGAAGTAAAGTGAAATGCTAAAGGTAGCTTTTTTTTTTGAAGGATTTTTTGGCAGGACTTCAGTGTGCAATTTGATTTCATCTTGTTTTATTTTACTTTTCTTTATGGATTCTGCTTTTCAATTCCGCTTCAAGGTGAAATGATGAGGTTTCTGAATCGGCAAATCATTTTTAATTAAATGTTTTATTTATTTAAACCTTATAATATTGTAGTATTATTGCTATTATTGCCCTACTTTATTTGGTTTTTGACTGCCCTTACCTCATGTTAAGCGTAATTGGTCTATAAACTATTGAATCTATTATTATTATTATTATTATTATTATTATTATTATTATTATTATTATTATCAACTAACTGAATATAGTTAGGTGAAATCTGTTCACCTAATACATTGAATTAAAGTCAATGTTCCAGTCTTTTCAGCGTATACTTCCTACAAAAGTGTAGTTGAAATGTGTTAACATCAACTGTACATCATCTAATAAATCTAATTAACATTTATGTAGTGGGATTTGGGAAAATCCTCTTTACAAAGGAAGAAATTAGTTTTGTTGGAACAAACTTCTTTCCTTACAAGTATTTTTCTCAGTTTAGCAGAAGGTCTGTAAAGATTTGGTACTACACTGCTGGATATTCCTGAAAACCAAGCAACTCTGACATCTAGTGGTGGTTTCCTTAAAATACAGTATTAAGCTAAATGTGGAAAAAATATCCATGATCCACCCAATCAACATGAAAGTGTAAAGTTAGAAAATATTGAGCAACCAATAATTCACAGCAACGGACAAAAGATGTTACCCTCCTTTATGACACAAGTTACAGTTCCAAAGCATGATAATATCTCTGAACATGTTTATAAAAGTCCCCCCAACAAAGTGGAAGAGTAAAGGCAAACAAAGTTAAATAAAACCAGGTAGCAATTACAGCATGAACGCTATAATCTTATTAGCAGAAGGTTTTGTATAATGGAGAGAAGCTGGATTAATTTGACCTCACATGTCTAATATTAACACCATTGGTTTCTGTGCAGGGATCATCAGTTCTGAGGGGCTACAAAAAAAAATGTTTTAAATCAGAAAGATAAAATAAAGTCTAGAATAAAAACTGGAACTACTAAATAGTTCTGGCCTATTGCGCTTCAAATAGTTAAAGAAAAAAACACAACATTTGACTTTTGTTTTAGAGGGTCAAAAATCAAAAGTTTACGAGCAACTGATTTAAACACTAATAGTTCATTATATTTATAATTTAGGTGCAATGTTAAACATTTAAAGCATTATGACTTCTCTAACGCTCTTCTCTAACTTGTTTTGTTACTGTTTAAAGAAAACTCTCATTTCACATATTAGAAATCAAAATGCCCGAACATCATCCAGAGCTTGACGTTTCCAGGCAGAGAGCCAAACCCCACTGAACCCTGTGAGAGGTTATAAATTTCTCACGCATGTCTAAAGCTGGTCTCCATTTCTGCTCAAAGTCTTTGCTCCAGTTATTTATTGCCAGTAACAGTGCACAACACAAGGACATTTCAAAAACCTTACAATACATCAATTGTAGAGTGCTATAATAGATGTCTGATCGGATCATCCAAAGTATGGTTACTACAACTGCCATGACGTCCTTTTAACAAACAAGGCGATGGACATGATTATAAATACTTTTTACATGTTTGTCCTTTAACACACAGACAACTGTTGGCTGTATGATTACGTGTCTGCCTTCTCTAAAGTGTCATCACACATCAGCTGTTCCTCTCTGATGAAGAGCATCAAAGGAAGGGTTCAAATATCAATTGCCAGACAGTCATAGGCACATGGGGCATTTTAGGATCACCCTTGCTTCTACTACCGCTCCAGGATTTTTTTTTATTACTCAAGTTTCGGCTGACTAATAGGGAGCCTTTTCCCTTTTTGTTGTTGTTTTAGGAGTAACGCAAACACACGCAGTGTCCAGCTGCTACAAGATACGCACTAAGATTTGAACCTCTTCCTAAAGGAGTCTGAATGGCAGGAGAAATGTGTTTCAGATGGTACAAGCAGTAGAATCAGTGTAGCTTTTACAATGCAACATTATCCTCACAGACTGTGAGAAAGCTGCTAACTTTATTTTCTGAACTGAATTATTTTCCCAACAAAGTCAATAAATGTTCCACTCCAAATAAAAACACTGGTGTATATTTGATTGAAAAAGTGCCATTAGTAACTAACTAAATAAATGAATCAAAACCAAATTAAATACTTGCAAAACAGGTCCAAAACTATTTTACACCAGGCCTTTTCCCAGACTGTTTTATAGCTTCCTCTCAGAAAGCAAATAAGCAGCGTTTTTTAAGATTTGAATTTCCTTGCATAAGTCAAACCGCTGTTAAGCATTCTCTTCCTGCTAAATCTGTTATTATGAATCTCTTTGACCAAGTTATGCAATCGAACTGCGAAAGAACCGGTTCCAGCGTTTAAGCCATTAAACCAATTAAGTGCTACCATATGTGGGATGGAAGGTTCTATTGTAGCTTTCACATGCTTGTGATTATGCACAACAGAAGTAAAAAAAAAAAAAGGTAATAAGGTTTTAGTTAAATCAGCATTTTGTTAACAAGAATGGACAAAGAAAAACTATGGGAAAATGTGATGCTGAGAACATGTATGTGGAACGGTCTTATCTGTACAATACACTGTTCTCTAGAGGTTAACACATTTTCAGAGTAAGATAGGGTGACCTATGCCTATGGGTGGATGTAATAGACTTATTTGCTGACATTTCTTTGACAAGTTGCTGGTTTATCAGTGTCTGTGCTCTTCAACCTATGTCTGTCACCCTGTAGCAGTCTGTTTTTATTTTTATAAGCTGAGGGACTCACCACATGTATAATAAATCATAACAGTCACTAGAAACCCTGTTTTCTCCCGACTGGTCAGTGTGCTTTCTTTCAACCATGTCTAAGTGTGTTGTTTGCTTTCAAGACTAACTTTAGTTTTGTTTTCATAACCCCCCCCCCCCCCTATTTTCTTTTATCGTACACCCCTTTGTTTCTTGTTTACAGTTTTTATATTGATATTTTTTGTTGTAGGAGTCTTGTTGATAAAAGAGATCATCCGAACAAAGTGTGGTGAGGGGACTACTTTGGAAGCAAAAGTGTCCCAGTGGCTTTTTAAAATGGTATTCTTCATTATTAACATAGAGGATACTGCATAATACAACATGTAATAAGTGTTGTGTTTGTGGGAAAAGATTGTTTAGCTTTTATGCAGTTGAATTATCATTGCCAAGATTCATAATTACAATAATTTGCAGTCATTTTTCTGGTTTGACAGCATATAAAATCCTTGTTACTGTGCATACCATTAGCATGAGATAGCCTGCATGTATTTGTGTAAATCATTTAATTCAGTCTTAAGACTTACCTAGTATTAATCAAATGTAATTCAACACACCTATTCTCCTATCTGTGTCTTATACTTCTTAGCGGAGTAGAGGCCATTTAGAGAGCAAACAGAAGAGGCACGGCACTCGTAAAGAGCCGACATTTTAACCAGATCAAAACCAGCTCTGATCTCATCTGAGTCCCCAGTCTCTAAAAAACATTTCTATGTCCTGTAAACACGAACCAGCGGCCAACCACAGACACCAAAACACAGTCGCACACACGTCCTCTCTATTTGTTTACTTCTACACTCTCTCACAGATTCCCATCTTTCAAATATTTCAGTGGAGCAATTGGAAATTAGAAGACACATGAAAGAAATGCAGAACATGGTTCAAACAGTCCCTGATGCCATGATCTACACACACACAGTAAAACCAAGTAAGGGAAGCAAAACATTGCTAAACATACACACTGATACACATGGACACACACACACACACATTTCTCCGGGTGTAATTAAATCATCCCATACTCGGCCCATGGGATCTCCCTGGAGGATTTAGAGGCCCACACTGACAGTCTTTGCAGGTCAGGGGTGGCTGTTTTCCTTGGACATGTTTCATGAGAGTGCATATCTCTCTGGGAATTGGGTCCTCTGGAAAGAAAGGCACAATGATTTGAGAACTTTGATGGACATCAGTGCAATTGTTGAGCACACAGACTCATCTCAGTCCTGCATCTTAACATCACCAGCAACCCAAGTCCTTGATTGAAGAGACCCCCAGTGGGTGGCCTTGCATCCACAAGATGACAGAAGTCATCAAATGTCTTCTCATGTTTGCTCTGTTTCTGTTTTATTAAGGAACACACAACGACAATGTTCATGGGACAGAATAAAGTCTGAGATAAGAGCAGCTCTTGAATGTGTCTTTTTCCTATTCTTTGTGTGCGTCATGGGGGGCATGGAAGGAGGAGGGTGGAGCAGAGAGGATATTCCTGTTTATGATAGTCTGAGATAAGCGGAGGGTGAGAAAGTTCATGCCTGTAAGAAGATATTGCAAGAATTGCAACAAGCTGACAACAAATCTTGATATTTCTGAAAGATGAAAATATCAAATGGTTCTTCTTTTTTGATACTTTATGCTCCTACATCAGTATTGTTCTAATTTGCGCTCAGCCACCTTTGACAGACCTGAGCACAGAGCTTCCTTATTGACAATTCAGCTGAAGACAATATGCAGTTAGAATCACAAATTGCATAGTTATTTTTCATTAATAGGGTAACTTTCAGATCACTGAGAAGTTTATTTTACCTCTGTGTGTTAACATTTGGGGAGAGTTGGTTGAGAGCTTAGCAGAAATATGTATCGGTATCAGACCACCTGACAATCTTAAGAAAGCTCAATGACAAAAAGAAAGGCAGGGCGTTGGTCAATATTTGATAAAGTGTCAAGATTTGGTTGGAGCTGCTGGGTTGCATTTTGGAAGCTCAGAAATGTTATGTTGTATTGATGTCTGACATAAAACATTAAAAAAAACCTGGAAAAAATACAAGGCTGCATACTAGAAGTAAGTTGAATTTGCAAATAATGTATCCCAAAGGCAACAAGTACGTAATGAAAGAAATGATGGAGGACCTGGTGGCGACCCCTGAGGAATACCTCGGAAAATGCGAGGAAAGGAAGAGGCTCCTGCTACAAAGGACATTTTATTATGAACGATCAAAACCCGTCAAATCCAAAATGTAAACTAATTTAAATTCAGTACATGAGTGATATTAACTTGATTCTGATTCTGATATGTTTGTCAAATTAGTCAGATTTTGTCAAATTCTGAGAACGTCCTGAGAAGTCCAACAGGAAGAAGAAAAAAACATTTATGGTGATGGGGGCAGCTTAATCATAAAACATAGTTCCGTTTAGTGTTTTAGCAAAAAGGTGATTGTATTTCATTGTCCGCTCTGTGTTGCAGAGTGACAATAAACAAACCCTGTAACCCTAAGAGTAAAGCTCTGTAAAGTAACGATGTTTGAGCCCCATGAACACAATTTAATGATGATCTCATGTGAAAAATACTCTGAAAAGGGGACCTCCTGCTGATGCAAAGCTTGAAGTCCATCCTCAGGTTAGACATATTGATGACTAGCCCATTAGAGCAGAGGCAGTAGGCTGGGGTCATTAGCCTCGCTGCTGCGGCTACGACACCAGATGGAGGTGGAGGTATGGCTGTAGGCTCTACTGTGATCCAAGACTTCTAAACATGTAATCCACTCTCCTCTGAGGGTCCCAAACCACAGGAAGTCTCTCATGCTGCTCCACTGATCTCTATGGCCTCAGTGCACCTGAACATGTTTCACCAATAAATAAATATATGACACCATGTTTTATATGGCAAAATTGGTGAGGTGAAAGGACTTCCAAGGCATTGATCCTTCCTGGCTTTGTGTTGTTTATGATGTCTGGGTTGTTGTTCCAAAATATAAGAGTCAGGAGTCAGTGTATGGATTTTTTGATGTTGTTAGTCCAACCAAAATAGATATAATCAAATTGTCTTTAACAGGACTATGTAATATGAGACATTTACGAGATTATGAGTAAGGAGTGCAATCTCAATTTGTTAACCAGATTTGGAGAGAGAGTTATTATACAGTATACTCTAGCTGCTTTTCCAGGTACTCTGGATGCAATAATTGGTTTGTTTTCAAAGGATTATTTCAATAATCTGGTTGACAGTGTCTATTTGTTATCCTACAATAAGTAAATTAAGGCTCAGTGTTCAGAATAACTGCAGTTTTTCTTTCCTCCTCCTCAGCTAAATGTATTTCAGTTACTGTAAATGATGAAATTAAATAAAACATAATGTTTGTACTGATTGCAATATTATCCACCTAATAAATAGGCTGTCTGATTCAGTAATGAAAGGATGTCCCACCAATTATAATAACCCAATGACCAACAGTAAGTGATTAAATCTGTCTGATGATGAGTTTTCAAAAAGTAATTGGTGGGCGATGATAGAGAAGACGTGCTTTAGGTTTTAGGCAGTGCTGTCACTCGATATGAGTGTATATTGTATTCTAAAACTGTATTTATCCCAAAAAGTATATTTGTCTTGTAACCAAGTGAAAAATACATGAATGTAGAATACAGTTTCACATAAGACATATTAAACATAATTAATTTCATGAAAAATATGTATATACATACGTTAGATATACAGCCGCGGAAAAAATTAAGAGACCACTAAACATTTTTCTTAAATCTTTATATCTACATGTATGGCAGCCAGTGTGTGTTGAATTCCAAAACAGAGAAAAATTGCCAGTAGTTTATAGAATACAATAAGAAAAAACAAAATCATTTAACTCAAAAGACGTACCTATAAAAAATAAATCAAGAGAAACTGATATTGCTGAAGTGGTCTCTTAATTTTTTCCGGGGCTGTATATCTAACATATGTATATACATATTTTTCATGAAATTAATTATGTTTAATATCTATTGTGTGAAATCGTATTTCTACATTCATGTATTTTTCACTTGGTTACAAGACAAATATACTTTTTGGGATAAATACAGTTTTAGAATTACAAGAATCAGAAAAGCTCTCAAGGGTATCTTTTCTTTTACCATATACTGTAATATTGCAACCGAAAATGTAATTATTCTAAGAATGTGTTTGTGTGTGCAATTTCCCCAAAACATAAGTGGAGACAAGATAAGAGAGATTTTTAGCACAAACCAATGATCAGTTCTTGGACTGATTCTATGACTCACATTTTTTCAATTTTAGTGTCTTTCACCATTACTCATTTTACATAAAATAGTAATTATACAAAAGTAAACAATAATTAAAGCAGTTAATATACAGTTTCCCTGATTCAATTTGGTCAAAATTGTTGTTAGATAATCTCAAATGTAAGTTTTGTGAGTATAACTTGATTAAGTTTCAGGCTATTCTGTATATTCTACATCAGCTATGGCTGGGTGACTAATGAAATATTTCACATCACCTTACAGTATGCTTTTCTTGGCATAGCAATGTGTACAATTCCGACCATTTACAGATATTTCTGATAATCTTTCACATTTCTGATACTCACACAAGCAGCCCTTCATGAAAAACGTTTCGTATAAACAAGAACAGGAAATGATGATGATGATGATGTCTGGACATGCTGAGGGTTTTCAGGAAGCCTTTGGCACCCAGCTGGTTTGACATGAACAAAGTTTATGACCTTTGCGAGTCATTTAAATGTTGATGCATTGGCTGACTTACAGTATTTATTCTTGTTTGCGTGGATGAAACAATAATACACAATTCAAAAAGATTTCTCAAGCCTGCAGTCAGACCATTTTGAATTTACACTGAACTTCACTATGGTCATTTTGTTTCACATCATTTTAGTTGATAATCTGATATCTTAGAGGTAAACATGCTACACATGCAACAGCCTAATTTCCCCAAATGCCATGATATCGGTATCATGTGAATATCACTGGTAAAGTCCAGTTTTGACATGAGAAATAGTATTTTCTTCATATTTTCGCTCAAAATATTCTATGTTTGAGTGTGGTTTTAAGTTCGTATAATTGTCCATCATCAGTCTTTATAAACCCAGTGACCTCAACAAACATCTCTCAAGAGAAACACACCCAGCGAAAAAGAACATGACATTATAATGACACGGAGGCTGCGGTTAATAACCCGTATCTCCAAACAAAAAGCAAGTTTTTTAGTAGCCCTGCCCTGGCATGCGTGGCAGTGCCCTTTTCCTCAGCTTTGATCTTCGAGCACAGGAAACACCAGCCAATATGAGAGGCTCGGTCCGTATTACTCACTCTACACTTAAGCTGATTGCGTCAGTGATATGTTAAGAAGATAAGAACCAACTCTAATAAATTATGGACACAGAGGCCACGAGAGGACAGAGTGAAGAAAACAGTATTTGCACATTAAAAGTCTGGATAATACATAAGATAAGATAAACTTTCATAACATTAGAAAATGTTTTTGTTGCAGCAGCATTTAAACTAAGTATTGCACGTAATAAGAAATAGAATAAGAGTAGAAAATAAACAATTATACAATATAAAAATCTCAAAATAGATAAAACAGAACCAAAAGAGTGAAAATATATAATTGACCGTGAAGATACACATCTGTAAACTATCTGACAAATAAAACACTATTGAAGGGCTAAATTACAGCTAACACAATATTAAAATAGGATATTATTAACATTTAGTGTACAAGAATGGCATATTAAATTAAATATAAATGTAAATTAGTACATTTGGAAGAATACCATAATATAAAGTATTACCGCTCAATCGTCAAATACATATCTAAATCCTTTTCCCATCATCTGCTGCTCAATATTAAAACAATCTTTTCAGTGTTGTGTTTCAGTTGAACACAAGCTTCCTGTGTTAATTGTCTACACAGGTGGGCCCCTACGTATCCTTTGACCCTCAGGGCTGAATGAGGGTCCCATTATACAGGTCAAAGGTCATTTAAGTCCTTCGGGCTAGTTGATCCCAAGTGGTGCTTATGTATGCATATCCCATGAATCACAGCAATCACAGCCAATTAGTGTATTTTGACATGTGAAGCCATCAAAGGGATTAGCATTTCTTTAGCTTTATTTATTTAACTGTTTTTTAGCTCACTCGTTTAACAGTTGGGTATCAAAACAATCATCATAGTGTTGAGGACTACTGTAAATGATGAAAACTAAATGTCATTCCTCTAAGCAAAGGGCTTTATTTATTAGCAGAATAAAAGATACGATTACAAGGTGCCTTTCACACAGATCACAAACACACAAATACACATTCAAGGCACATCTCACACAATATCTCAGCCTCTAATCAGAGACATAATAACTGCCAGATGTCAGTGTCAGTCTTCTCCCCTCTAACCTTTGACAACCCCTTTTCTTTGGCTCGTACTCATGAAGACAGGCGGGAACGATAATGTGGAGATGCTGCTGAGGTGTATAACCCAGAAGGAGGTCATACAGTACGAAGGGCCAGATGAGGCCAGCAAATCCCTGTGGTCTGTTAATCAACACAGAGGAAAAACTAAATTAAAAAAAGCCATAAGGCTATGTATCATGCATGGACGTCTTGAGAGATAACCGCAGTCTGCAACACTGCAGCTGTTTGACAACGTGATGACATGAGATGCCAATAAACATTTGGAAACACTGATTGTCATCACAGTGCAGTCTGTGTTTTCACTCTGGTGTTTTCTGTGTATTCACTGTGGTGTTTTCACTTCATGAAAATGGGTTAAAGGGTCATGCTGACATTATTGTATAGGTTTTATTCTTGTCAACAAATCCCATTAAAAGACCAAAACCGACATTTTCATATTTTATCCATCAAAACTCTTCGATTTATCGAACTTGTCTGTGGCAGTCGAGCCCACTGGCCCCTGCTGAAGACATACAGTACATGTTTAAAAAGAGGACACATACAGTACAGCCGCCAGGAGTTATTTTTCAACTATCAAAGTTGTTGTATTCAAAGCTGGTGCAGAATCCAAAACTAAAACTAATTTCATAAACATATGTGATTGACGGAAAACCAGGATATTTTATTAAATAACCAAGTAGCTTAGTTATGTTGCCTTACAGAACCAAGTAGTTTTGTTGTTTTTTCCTTTATTTTTTATATGCAACGTTATAACCACATGGTTAAAATGAACCATAATCCAAGAGAATATCCTGCAGTTTAGTTAAATGGGAGTGTCATTTTATGGGAGAAAATGAACAAGACAAAAAGTGCAAGTGCTTCTCTTCTCTCTGCTTTGTCCAGCAGTGGCTCAGTCAGTAGGGGCTTGGACTGGGAATCGTAGGGTCGCCGGTTCAAGTCCCCGAACAGACTTGAAATATGGAAAGTGGACTGCTACTTGGAGAAGTCCCAGTTCACCTCCTAGGCCCTGCTGTGGTGCCCTTGAGCAAGGCACCGGACACCTCCAATCCCCCCTCCCCATTGCTCCCCGGGCGCTGCACGATAGCTGCCCACTGCTCCTAGTACTAGGATGGGTTAAATGCAGAGGACCAATTTCACTGTGTGTGCTCTGCTGTGTGCATGCATGTGACAAATAAAGAGGGTTTCATCCTCCGATTCTATCTAAGAGAGCTTGTCCCTCAAACAGAAGTATGAATGTGTTTTGGGGGACTGTTTTCTTAGGTGGATTTATACACATGTTGTGCTATAGTGAGTATAGTATTGCTCAAAATGAATGATGGCCCGAATATATTTTGTATTAAAGGAACACGTCACCCAGCAACAGTGTGGGTCATAGAGGTGTCGATTGGACCCCTAAAAGGCTCTGTGTCGTGGAGTGACTTTTGGTACACAGACAGTATTT
Source organism: Eleginops maclovinus (assembly GCF_036324505.1). Classification (NCBI taxonomy): domain Eukaryota; kingdom Metazoa; phylum Chordata; class Actinopteri; order Perciformes; family Eleginopidae; genus Eleginops; species Eleginops maclovinus. Next base: position 6,554,866 of record NC_086353.1, read on the forward strand.
GTTTGTTGTAGCAAGTGATGGGTTATTTGATTGAATATCAATTAACAATGAACAATGAAAAGAATATTAAATTCTGGCAGCATTAAAACTTTGATGTGCTTCTTTTTCAAGCGACAGGCCCACAGCCATACAGTGCAGCTTTCAATTGTGTCTGTCTACTGTGACAGCTGCAAGCCAAACAATGGTCATGTGTGTGTTCACATGTGCAGTGTTAAGAATAGACTTTGTTGCAATAACCCTGATTGTTATTCACTCATTATAACACTAAAATGGAAATCTGAAAACCTTTGTGTAAAGTGAGACCTGACTCATACTATTTCTGTCTTTTACTTCAACCCATTGTTATGTTTCACTGGCTAATGCAGCCTTCACGTGCAATGTAAACAAAAAAGTGACAGTAACCACGCAGTGTCAGCTGTGTTTCAGTAGAAAAGTAACGTGGTATTTAATTTTAAGATTTGAGGTCAAAAACAAAAGTTGTTTTAGGTGATTTCTGATTTATTATTCAATGGATCGCCTTCATTCAACGGCAAATCCCAATTTATTTGCTTTATTAACTATGCAAACAAAGCAAAACCATTGTATTCCTTAGTTTCCTAATGCAGTCTCAGAGAGCAATACAACAGGCCCACATCAAAGCAGAAAACAACACTGTAAGCAATCAAGGGAAATAAGCGGAGGGATTAAGTGTTCTGCAGGGAGAAGGGGGTCAGGCTGGAGGTTGGTCCCAATAAAAGAGAAACTGGATATGATGGACAGTTGGGAACAGACTGGCAGGAAAGCATGCAGATTGTTTGGCAGAGAGGAGGGCAACTATAGATAAACTGACATTACATGCTGCACACATTATAATTTTACAAAAGACAGCATTTTAATTTTGTGAGAAATTGTATCCAAAGTTATGGTCAATCTCCACAATGTTTTCTTTTCTCACACACTCATTTCCTGAACAACACTGCTCTGGCCAATCCGGATGCAGTTATAATGTGTAATACAATTGTGGCCTGATATTAGATTTTTATCAGGTAACTGGCTCAAACAGAGCAACATCTGGAAGTTCAAGGAAACCCCATCACTCTCTTTCGACGCAGGTTTGTTATCTTCAGTTTTTGGCCACTTGGTTTTCACAGCTGTGTTTACGAGTAGCATGCCGTGTTCAAATTGTCCCCAGATGTTTTTTCAAACTTAATCTACCTGAAATAAAGACTGCAAAATGTTCGGCTCCAGTGGCAGTTTGTGTTTTGGTGAGACTTGCAACACAAAATCGTCATACTAATTTGTAGTTTATGCAGGATATACACAGAGATTTCAATGTTTAAAAAGCACCACAGAAACATCCCAAACAGTCCTGTTTGTTGGTCTGACAGGCATGGAGTTATAATTATTTCCTAGACATTTTAAGCATGCACTCAGAGGCTTTCTGATAGGGAAAGCAAAGTGCAATGGGCTCAGACTCTTGCGTTTATCAGCGCGTTTAGGGTCTGTCCGACAAGAGCCAGATTGTAAGTAGGAATGTGCCCGGCTGTAAGTGCAATGTAAAAGACTCCACTATCAGCAGCCCTGTCCTCTGAAAGCTCTGTGTAAAGCATGTGAATACATCTGGTCTGCATATTATAAAAACAATTGAGAATATGAATCACACTTCATTGTTTTTACTGTATCAGTCACAAGATTTTGCTAAAGAAAATAAAGATTGAACAAACAATGTCCTGCTGTGTGTGACAACAAACAAGCATTCAGTTTCCTAGTTCTACTTATTTTTTTGGGCCCATGACCATTAAGTATGTCAGAACTGAACTTCACCATTGCTTTTTAAAGGTAACATTGCAGTGTAGCTTGTTTATCTTTGAAGCGTCCACTAAAATGATATGAAACTACAGGCTATGACCACAGTGATGGCAGCATGAAGTCTGACTCCAACAGGCATTACAATGTTTTTGGTATTATTTAGGGTAAAATTGAGACCCAACACACTAAGTTCATGATAAACTTTGGAAACAGGGTGCTGGATCTTTAAAATTGGTACTAAAATTGTATTGCTATTTCTTGCAAGCTAAATTAACTTTTAAAATATTATAAATAGTGCCATTACTGCTATGTTCATCTTCTGTCATTTATATTCCCAATGATGTTTAAATTGGCATCAAACTTCCCCTTTACTGAACATCCTCATCTCCCCCATTGCCGTGCAAATGCTGGTAAGACTGAGTCATCTTTTGGAAGTGGTGGAGTTCAAGAGCGTTTAAGTTTAAGTCTGTGGATAAACTCTGTGATGTCAAAATAACTTTTCTTTTCAGCTAACAGGCAAGTGTTAAACAGCAATGGCATGTTTTCAGATTAAAACCTGTTATTGTAACTCAAGCAACACGTAGATCTCAAATGAAATCAGAAAACACAGGAAAAAATGTTACAGCAGAAAATACTGATCGTTCTCACGGTTCAATATTTGTGACCTATGGTGGTAAGGAACAGTCTTCAAGATAATCGGCTGAGAGCTCCAAGAGCCTAGAATTAGCTCTTTCTGCAGTCTTATCATGGTGAGGCTGTACAACAGATAACGTCCTGTCAGTTAGCATCAAGGGTACACCTTTGGAAAAAGTCGAGGCCTGAGTAAAAACAATTTTTTTAAAAAGGAAGTCTAAAATAGCCAAATTCTTCTTGGGAACACAGACTTCTCCACAGGCTGTTTTCATCAGATATCATCACCCCGCTTCGACAACATTTTCCTCCTCCTAATTAAGATCGTCTGTTAATATTATATTGATTTCAGAGGAAGTCTTGCACTAATCAGGCTATTATGAAAAATCTTCCATCAAAATCATTTTCTTTTCTTCTCATGCTCTAACTTTTGTTTGTGTGGCACATATGTCCCAAATTAATAAAGCCAGGCAGTACACTGAACCCTCTCCACTCTGTCACTGCTTGTCACAGTAGAATTGGCCTCAAACTTATTCTCTCCCCCCTTTAACCGTCTCTCTCTGTTCTTTCTGTTTTTGCGCAAGTGTCCCAGTTAAGAAATTGCTTACATCCCACTCAGTCTGAGGCTGGATTGAAATTTCCCATAGGGTATGTACCAATATGCAGAGAGCACACTTCGACAGATGCCATCAGAGAACAAGCATATGAATTACCAGGCAGCCTGCCATCTTTGAGTTCAGACAGAATGGCATTAATACCTGATTACGATCCAAACAACAACACAACAACAACATGAAAGCCAAAGCAACTGGGAGCAGGTAAAGGTTTCATCATTTATATATTAATGGATTTACTAACAAAGACTCTACTACCCCCTCAAAAGTTAAAATGTCATGGAGGCTGCCAACAATCAAGGGACTTTGGAGAAAAAAAGGGGGGGGGTAATAAATCAGATGCCGTCAGCAAATAACGTTCCAATAAATTAAATATTCGCCACTGCTGACCATAACTAATTCAGAAGCCATGATAAATTCATGACTACAATTAAAGAAAACAAGATCCCTTTAATTTTAAATAGCTGTAAATATTGGCATTACCCAATTAAGTCACATTTGAGTGCAGGAAGAGTACCTGCAACTGAACCCTAAACACTGATCCTATACGTCGGGGCAGGAAGTATAGAAGTTTCATTCAAAGTAAAAAAACTAAACAAGAAACTTTAATTTAAGCGTGGCAATGCTTAGTGAGGAATGTTCTATTGTTTTAATTCTTATAATGTTTATGTGTTTCATAACTAATATTGAGAATGTAGAAAATATTGCTATTTTCCAAAATGTTTCCTAAAATGATTTGTATTCAACTTGAAATAAAATAACAAAATAACGAAAGGATTCCTACTGGGTCATTCATGCAGTTATGAGAGTAAGGTTTCACCTATATTATAACTTCAAGCTCTGTTTACTATAGCAAGTGCAGTTGATTAAAAAAGGTTTATATCAACAAGGATGAAAAGGAAATCTGCTCTCTTCAAATACGGACGACAACATTGGTGTTTTGTTCAAATGCCACGATCATTGTCTGACCTTTAGCTAAGTAGCTTTTGTTTGAAAACATAACAAAATCATATCCAGAACAGATGAAGTAACAGCTTTATTTATTATTATGTGGCTTTGTAACACAAGGACAAACAATGTTATCCTGTGAGCAGCAGATCATCTTTTAATGGGTTTCCAAACTACATATTTGTTCACTTATTTTGGATGACTGGTCGTAAAAATTAATGGGGAACTAAAGTTTCAACATGATGCTTCCCACCAGCAGTAAAATGTAGAAATCAACAAATATCTTAGCAGATGAAGACATAAATCATTAGAAGCACATGGAGCCATCTCAGATGATGTTGACTCAACGCCCTTTGACACTGAAGGACTCTGGGAAACAGTCGATCGCAGTGTGTTTGTTTACGTGTGTGCATTTATGAGTGTGCACCTCTACCTAGATTTCTCTTTCTTTCATCGTATAACGTTCACTTGAAGATACATTTTGGATTTTGCAACATCTGGTACATCTACTCCTACGAATGCTGTGAACTTTAATATGTATAATATTATAATCAGTTAATAAAGTTTAATATCATCACATTTCTAAACATAGGTTTGTACAAATAGCGTAAGCATTTAATACAAATTTAAATGAATGTTGTGTTAAAAGAGCTTTTAAATATACCCAGTTAGAATTGCTATTTTATTTAAAATAAATAGAAGTTTATTAAAAGCAAAGCTGACAAAAAATCTATTTCAAAACGATAACCTACCAATTGTTAATGGACCCCATTTAAGATGCTATGTTTGTTCAACATATTCAGTGGAGCATTTACCATTTTAACAGATATGTACTGATTTATATTTTTAATTAGTTGTATTCCTCTGTAAGCAGTTGCTGTGTCAGCTCTTTGGCGGTGGGAGAGACAGAGCTTGTTTGATAGCACTCTTCCTGCTCTCAGTGTACATCATGATAAATAGTCCATTTTGAAATCCATAATAGCCCCTGATGTAGAGCACTCTTCTCTCCTGACATTGAACTGTCTTATCTCTTTCAGCCATTCAGTTATCTCACAAAGCGCTGTCTGTCTGTGTTGTTTGTTTTGTATTTTGCATCAGAGGAAAACCAATATATAGTTTTAGCTTTCAAACTCATTTATTTGAATGTCCATTTAGATCTAACCACTTTTCCCGCCTTGCATATAATTTACACCACAGTGGCTATCCACATTTTACAGCTAATGTAAAGCTTTATTACAACACTGCATCTAAGTTTTACAAGGAAACATGATGTGGACCGGCCACCCTTGCAGCAGTTAGTCTGTAAAAGTAAAGGAAGGCTGATGGTTAGCTCCCACTTCCCGTCTTAAGTGAGCGAAACGTAACATCACAACATGGACACTCACTGCCCTGTGCCTTCCTCTCTCAAATCTAATCTCTGCTGCCTCTCGTGTGAGGAAACAGTTGCATGTAATGTATACAATACATAATGTGAGTCAGGGAGGGATTGAACGAGAAGGGAGGAGGGATGTAAGGAAAGGGGCAGATTGGAGGGTGTTCAGCTCCCAGATGCCCTTGTCCCTGTGTGTGTGTGTGTGTGTGTGTGTGTGTGTGTGTGTGTGTGTGTGTGTGTGTGTGTGTGTGTGTGTGTGTGTGTGTGTGTGTGTGTGTGTGTGTGTGTGTGTGTGTGTGTGTGTGTGTGTGTGTGTGTATGTGTGTGTGTGTGTGTACCTTGGAGAGGACTGTCAGCGGGCTGTGCCTCTTAGTGAGAGGAGAAAAGGGAGTAGTGGTGGTGTTGGTGGGGGGGAAATATGGGGGTGTTTCCAAAGGGGGCCCAGTCTGTTACCAAAGGGAGGTGGAGATTTACTATCCCACCCAGTCAAAGTGTCTCACTGGTTCTCTGACACACACACACACATGCAGAGGTACACACAACCTCTCACACACACACACACACACACACACAGACATACTGCAAACTCTCCACAGGAAACTCTGAGCCATAATGTGAAGGCACCTCAGAGCAGACGGGTGCATTGCTCAAACCAAGTGGGATACGGTGCGGCTTTGATAGTGCGTTAATTACTCATGTGATGTGATACAGATGTCTGGGGGCTTCAGCCGAAAGTTTGCCTGACGGTTTCCAAGGGGGCCAGGCAGACATTTTAGAAGCGGTAGGTGAAAACCAAATGTGTTTATTATTTATGGATGGATCAGTTTGCGTGCTGTCACAGATCCCAGTAGTGTCATGCTGATGCTAAACTGTGATGCTACTTGAAGGGCTGGCTGCTAAATAGTTCTTTGTGTTCTTGGTGACAGCTGGGACTTTGAACAGGAACAACTCTGGGCAATAAGAGTTGCCTGTGCTGTGACATTATGAAAAGGGCTTCACCATCAATCTGACAGTTTGAAACTTTATGTGCTCTTTACTTGGAGTTTTGTGGAATTAATCACTCAGATTTTGCCCAGAACGTTTGATGTTTCTGTCCTATGTGGAGGCAAAAAAGGGGAAGATATCTAAACAGGCATAACTTAAAAAAAGAAACAAAGGATTCACAGAGGAATTCAGGGTATTACTACAGTATGTTTCTTGCTTTGCAGATTTAGATGATTATTTATGCTTGGATTGATAAACATTGAATGAAAATCAGCCCTGCAGCACTTCCTCCATGTTAAAATATAAGCTCTTTGTTTTGTAACCACACGTCTAAACCCTTCTAAATTAGAAACAGAAGGGGGATGCAAAACTGAGGAAATCACTGTTACAAACCCATGCAAGGGGCTCACTGTGAAACAGCACGACAACCTTCACTGTGTGGCTGCACTGTGTATTGTTGACACAAAGCCATAACCGACAGCTCCCTCTTCCAGGGACGGCTGAGAGCAAACAAGATGCCCAATACGCTCTGAGGATGCCTCACTCTGAACTGCCTGACTCTAACTAGTCCTGGCATCTCCCATCTGTACCCCCTTGGCAAAACCTTTTTGAAGTCTTGAAGGAGTTGTTAAACTTCGTCACAGCTTTTGAAAGGACATTGATGCTGTTTAATGTTCCTGTAACTGACTGATACTCAACTTTGTCTAGATTTTAAGTGGAGCCAACATGCAAAACCGTTAAAGTTGCTGGAAACAGTGTCCCATGAAAAATAACCTCTTGTGCTTTTGTTTTCCTTCTCTCACCAGGGATATATTGGGACAGTCTTTCAATCAGTGGAATCAAAGCGCTGAATGTGTTCCATAATGGGAACTCCAGCTGTGCGTATGTTGGTGCTAATGGCCTGTATGGCAGCCAGAGGAATGTGCCAGATAAACAGAGCTGAGGTAGAGAATGGTTCTCTCCCACACTCCCTTGTCCACTCCACCCGTCAGTCTCCGGATTTCTACAGCACCGTCATCCCCAGCACAGGGGCCAGCACCCACCTGGGGGCCCCGGGGCCTGATGCTCAAGCTGTGGGATCTGGAAATGAATCAGTCGTAAAGACACCGATGCGACCTCCGATGTGCCTCCAGGAGACCTCCATAAAGGGCTATTTTAAGTACATAAACACCATCATTTCCATTATAGTGTTTGTGGTCGGCCTGGTGGGCAATGCCACCCTTCTGAGGATTATATACCAGCACAAGTGCATGAGGAACGGGCCAAACGCTCTCATTGCAAGTCTGGCCCTGGGGGATCTTATCTACATAATCATCGTTATACCCATGACAGTATACAAGGTACAGTTTCACTCTGTTGGTGCGGGTTTAATTCCAGTCTTGACATTGTTTTCAAAGCCAAGCTTCTGAGTGACAGGCCTCTGTGTTGATATGATGAAATGTAGTAACAATGGAAGGGATACACAGAGATAAAGTGTAATACTACAAAGGGTAAAATGCGGGGAAGTCGAAGGGGGTGTAAGGGAGTGGGCCAATAGACGGGAAAGTGTAATCAGTTGGACGCCATTATCTTCCTCGTGTGGGCAGGTTAGTGATGAGAGGAGCAGGGATATGGCTGTCTTAAACAAACACCAGAATCAGGCTGTAGCTACACATGTCGGTGGCCTTGTATTGACCTGGGACATTAGTCACTGACCTTTATCTAAAGTCCCAGTGTTGTTACTCAAGTGATAAATTACATGTAGAGTTTTAAACACAACCCCATCTTTAATCTTAAATCCAAATAAAAATGGAGTAAAGACAAAAGTTGACTTATGTGACAGTGTAAATAAAAATAGGAGTTGTATGTTTCTCAGCCAGTTATTTAATTCACTGTGTTGTATTAGAAAAACATTTTTTTAAATCATTTAGTAGTTAGTGAGAGAAAGAGCAACCGGTTTCAAGATTTTGTTTCTGGGTGACTCACTTTGGTTTTCTTTTTGGACTGAGGGTTGTGGATTTGAAATATGAGGCGTTTAATGATGATAAATTAAGCTTGGGCTCCTGTCCGAGGTAGATTTATAACAATAAATAGTGCCATGCTTTGTATAATAATAAAGAATAATGGAGTCATCAGTCAGCTTCTTCAAATGTATTGTGGGCCATTTTGCGAAAAAACAAGAAACCCACCTGGTTAGAATTAACCAAACAGCAACATTGCAGTGTGAGCAACACATGTGCAGAAAGGAAATGAAAACCTTACGGCAGGAATAGTGCATGCACAAACAAAGAAAGAGCCACGTCTACAATGTTGAAACTGTACTGTATCCCCTTGTTCACTTCCTTATGGGCTGTGACAGTGTTTCTAAAAATAATCAGCTACTTATACATTGAAAACACTGGTGGGCTCCTTTCCTCTCTGCTTCTCTTCTGTGCTCCTGGGAAACTAAAACAGCACAAGTAAACAATAGAGGCCAGGAAGCACCATGGAGTTCGTCCTTTGGCTTCTGCTTTAGGAAATGTGCATCGTGTTGAAGGAAAAATGCCAATACCAAATTGATGGAAACAGAGGTGAAAACTCATATAGCCTTGACTTACTTTCCCGAAGGAAGTAATACTATAAGAGGTTGTGGAAATGGCTCTGAGATAGTGGTGACAACATCATGAATTATTATTAAAGTTTGGAAGTGAGATTGGAGAGGTGAGGTGTTTGCATGAGAATGTTTTGAAGAAGTTGCGCAAAGTGTTATCAGCTGATGAGCTCCATATGGTCCGTGTCAGACTAAACTCCCTCAGACGTTAAGATGACGTGTGCGTCAATCTGCAGTATACTGTAAATGCCTTAAATAGATATTGACAAGAAAGTATGAATCCAAAAGCAAAAGAAAGGTTAATAATTAGTTCCAAAAAGACTCAGATGACTTAAACAATAGTTTCACCAAGTGGTGATTACATGACAAATTCTGTGTTGAACAATACATGTCTTTACAAATGTGATTTTAGTATTCATCATGGGTAATTGTGGTAATGTGTTTTCTCCATCAGCTCCTGGCATCTCGATTCCCTTTTGAAGACAGTAATGTGGGCCTGTGTCTGTGTAAGATGGTGCCCTTCCTGCAGAAAGCCTCTGTGGGCATCACCGTTCTCAACCTGTGCGCCCTCAGCGTGGACAGGTCAGTGCTTTCACACTGCACACTGATTTATGAGCTTAGATTTTTGACATGTGAGGGTCAGTGTTGAGAATTTAAAGTCACAATCCAGCTCTTTGTATACCAAAAAGCGACCCCAAAATACCATCACAGTTATAGGTTTTGAGCTTGCGTTAACGTACAGTGTTTGATCAAACATGAATGTTAAAGTATAGGATGTAGAAGATCAATGAATTCTTACTGGATATTAGATCTGTTTGTCTTTCTCCTAATGTTGATTTTATTTTTGTCTTTCTCCATGGGGACATATAAAAAGGGGGAGGAACTTCCCTCTAAAGTTACACTGTCTTGTAAAGCCAGCTGGACACCTAATAGAAAAGCAATGTTCCAGATCTTTTTTTAACAGTTGAAAAGCAGATAGTATTTCTATGAGTCTTGTTTAATGACGGTAATAGTTGGTTAGCTGGGATGACGATAGCTCTCAGGGAAATACAGATTGAGTATTCTCACTGGGAAGCTATTTATCTCTCTCCTTGTGTATTTGTTGCCTCAGCGTTGAAAACTTGAGTCAAGAAAAGTATAAGATGCTCTTTATTTTTTAATGGAGTTTGATATGCAACATTAAGTGTATGATTGATGCATTGAACTTCATACTGTACCCTATATATAATGCTAATGTTGAAAATATTATCTTGATTGGAAGTGAACCGACACTCCTTTTTTTAATATTACTTTAATAGAAATTCCCTGCTGAATAATTGATGATCATGAAGTGCTGAAGCTCAGTGTGATCCCACTTTATGCACAAGACACAACTTTAAAGACAAGAGGCTCATCAAGGTTCAACCAGGAAGACTTCTTTAATGTCTTCTATTCTGAGAAAAACACTGCAGTGCTGTACACTTGTGTTCAAGAGCAGATGCTGTCCATTTGTTTCCTGGAAACATTTAGCATTTCTCAGTATTTGCGCGTGTGCTTTTGTATGATAAAAGACTCTTTTGTATCTTTTCAATGTTGTAGGAAGAGAAAAAGGTGGATACATTACCACTTAGTGAAATATAAATGCCGCCATGTTGTTCAACAGAGAAATTCAAATGTGTCATGAAAAATATATTGTTTTTGCCATAAAATCTTGATGCATGATTTTACTAAAACATTTCGACAAGTGGTTTCCATTAATGAAACAAACAAGCAAACAAGCAATTCAGTGCACGGGAAACAAGAGCCAACACACAGACCTCTCTGCCAACATGGGCCAGTCTGTTTGGAGGCTTCACAAAAATATAAATATTAGATATTTAAAATAAACAATTGATCATCTCTCCTCATTAATTCTTTACATTTTGATATTATTTGCTGACGGAGCAGTTTGTTGTGCTTGGTGTGCTGCCATGCATAAAGAAAAATATTGTTAGCTCTGTTCAGTCGTTGGAGACAAAGACAATGATGAATTACTGATTTCTAATTAATGATGAAGCAGTGACTGCTTGCAACTGAATGACTACAGCTGTGTTTTTATTAAAACATTGTAATAACATGGTAATTGTGTTAAATGTGCATTATTTACTATCTACTATTTACTACTGGTATTACTGGACGCAACTTCATTACTTTCATATGTTCACTTACTTTATAAAGCTGTAAGTACTTATTTTTACTTTATTTAATTCACATGCGCTTGCCTCTTTATTTAATATGTCAGTTCCCTCTTTTATTTAGTCTTTATCTACACTGTCCCCTTCATTTTTCCACTGTGGGACGGTTAATGGGTATCTGATTTCTTATATCTTTTATTGTCTGATTTCCATTTTGTATCCAAGTAGTGCTATATTATAATAATCCCCGCTGCAGTAACTTAATCTTCCTAACATATTGTTTTATCCACTTTGCGTCTGCCCTCCACAGGTACAGGGCGGTGGCCTCCTGGAGCAGAGTTCAGGGAGTGGGCATCCCTCTGCTCACAGTCATGGAGATCTTGACTATTTGGCTGCTGTCGCTCTTTCTTGCAGTGCCAGAGGCTATCGTTTTCGACATGGTCGGCTTCAGCTATAGGAACCAAACCGGACGCACTTGCATGCTTAAGCCCAAGACTGACTTCATGAGGGTACGCTATGACCCCTTTGCTTATCATCTTTGGATAAGAAAATTGCTTTGTTGTGTTTTTGTCTCCTGATGTTTTGCTTATATTAAGGCCAAGATGTGTTGTACAGTACATTGTACATTGTACTCAAAGAAAGAGTGGTTGAATTTTGCAATGAAGAGACACAAAATTACTGGATTATTGAGTTAGGAAAACCACCTGCATTAGGAATACTTCAAGTGAAAGTTCAGCTTTATCTCTCCATTGTCTTAAAAGCATGTGTTGTTTGAAGTCTATAAGTGTTTTTAATGGCAGCCAGATGTGATATAGGGGCACATAAAGAACATGAATACAACAGTCAAATAAATGATCTGCATCACTTCCTGCTTGGTTAATAAAAACTAAACAATTGTTATACCAACTTGCTTATACTTGACGAGCACTTTGCCCAACTTCAACGTTAAGCCAGTGTTTAATACTGAAAAGACTGTGAATGGACATGAGATATGACCCTGATCTAGTCACTCTCTCCATGAGATTGTGGCCCTTTTCACCTCCTTGAAGCATAATTGGTTGCAGGCCAAGTGCAATTACTGAAACCTGAAATCTGGGGCCTCAAGCTGAGCCACATGCACGTATCTTTTCCATATGTAGGAAATTGGAGTAATCTCTCTCAGATATCAGCGAAACCATGCTGAGGTTGGAACAAAACCGGCCTTTATTTAACAGCATTATTTAATAGCAATGAAATAGCACGTTTCCCGCTTAACAGGATCTTCTCACCAATGCCAAAGTTTGATGCAGATTACAAATTACACTTGTTTTGTTTTTTACTTGAAGATTGTGTAATAGGGTTCAGTCAATTTTATAGGGTTGTGAAATTGTGGTATATTTAATCATCATGAGCACAAAGAGCCAAAAGGGGCTAGAAGTGGTTTGTTTTCAGACTTATTAACTCTACATGCACATGTGAAGGACTGTAATGGCACTGGAGTGCAGGGGTTTGGTGGTGGTTTAGGTCTAGTTCAGGTTGAATTACAAAATTACAAAAGCATTCATTCCTATTGAATGGTTCTCCTATTGTAAGGCGCAATATCACACATGATGTCTCATTTGGACATTCAACGCCTACATCTAAAGCAGCTGCCAAAGGTTTGAAAGCGATCCTCCCTCTGCTGATACATGAAGGTGCAAAAGGAACCATGATAGGAAACTTGGAAAATACAGAAAATGAACAGAAGGTTCTGTGACCTCCTAGGACGTATTCGAATTATTTAAATGGGCAGACAGGTTACATGGTAATTCCATCATTTATTTCAGTTTAACGTCAACTACTGTTTCATTTGTGGTTGTTTCCCTGTAGTTCTATACGGAGGCAAAAGACTGGTGGCTGTTTGGCTTCTACTTCTGTGTGCCACTGATCTGCACTGCTGTGTTTTACACTCTGATGACCTGCGAGATGCTCAACCGCAGGAACGGCAGCCTTCGGATAGCCCTCAGTGAGCACCTCAAACAGGTCGGACAGTACTTCTAAATGATATTAACAAGTTGATGACTCCAATTAACATGTATGATGTGTTCAATAAAGTAAAGGCATTTGCAATGTGACGTTATATAATGCAATTCTTTTAGGTTGTAAAATGATCCACATTGGCTCAGTCGGCAGTGTTTATTATACAATTCTAACCTCTAACCCTCTTTAGCACAAACTTCGTCATCTCCTCTCTAATGGTGGGATAAAGTGTGTTGTTTCTCTCTACAGAGAAGGGAGGTGGCCAAAGCTGTCTTCTGCCTCGTCCTTATCTTTGCCCTCTGCTGGTTCCCACTGCACCTCAGCAGGATCATTAAGAAGATGGTTTACCACCAGCATGACAAATCGCGCTGTGAGCTGCTCAGGTTAGTTAAACAGAAGTAACCTGAAGTTCTATAGGAAACAAAGTATTCAAATGTACAAGACATAGCATTGTTGTGATACAAAAAGTTGTATTTAATGAATCCTGAAAAAAAAAAAAAAAAACGGGAACAAAATTGATTCTGCAAGAAGTGTGTTGACTAATAAATGCTACGCTGCAAGGTTTGAATGGCCTCTAGGGTGCCCTATAAAATCCTAATCATATCATATATTTGTCTTTTTTTCAGTTTCCTGTTGGTCCTGGATTACTTTGGCATTAACCTTGCAACAATCAACTCCTGCATAAACCCTATCATCCTCTATTTTGTCAGCAAGAAGTTTAAAAACTGTTTCAAGGTATGGTCCTCTTTTAGAACAGATGGATATTAATGCATAACACACCTAAACGATAAACTTTGTATCTATCTATCTCACAAACACACACACACACACACACACACACACACACACACACACACACACACACACACACACACACACACACACACACACACACACACACACACACACACACACACACACACACACACACACACACACACACACACACACACACACACACAAAACGTAGACACAGACAAACACACACATGCAATTCAGATTTTGCCTGGTGAGTAAAGCAAACCGTGAATGCAAGCCTTTTGTACATGACACAGAGGCTATGATGGTGAGGACATTCCATAAGCAACATGTAAAAGCAGCCTTGGGATTTATGTATTCAATTCTGGGGCTGAGGTCACACACACATGCACATTTCTGTCAAATGTACCAGCGCTGGAGATAAACCATGTCTCACGTTTGCACGTTTGCAAGGATTTGTAGGAGGGAGGTATGGGAGCAAAGAACAGTAAAGCCGCACATGTAGAAAAACTTCTAGGTAAAATATGAATGCTATATATGAAGCTACGTCGATCAGCCAGTTAGCTTAGCACAACAACTGGAAATTGGAGGATATACTAGCCAAGAAGTCTAAAAATATATTGGCATAAAGGCTTTTGCAACAATTAAACATATTCTTCATGATAGAATAATTTGTCAGCATAAAATTAGACTATGCTAGTCTAGCTTTTAACTGACCTCAAGTTATATGCTAAGCTATTTACTGGTTCCTTTAATTTTGCTAAACATTATTATGGAGAAATATGAGAGGGGTATCTTAATTATATGTGGAACTATTCCTTTAAAAGTTGTCTTTCTCTTCCCATGTTCTTCCAGTCATGCCTGTGCTGCTGGTGTTACTCTGACAACCAGCTGAGCAGCACCGGACCCATGAATGGCACCAGTATCCAGTGTAAAAGCCCCGAGCCCAACAACATCCACACTGATCGCAGCATGAGGAAAGACAGCGATTGATCTCTCACCTGAGGATTATTTTCCCTAAGCCCCTCCATGTATCCAGAAGCTTTTAAAATACACCAAATACACATCCTGATATATATATATATATATATATATATACATTTACTTTGTCAGACAATAAATAAACATCCGTAGGACCACTAAAGCAACAAATAAGCCTGGCAGGGAAGGATTAGCAACTGGAGATTAAAGGAACAAACAATGGACTCTTGCACACAATGCTCTGAAGTGTCCCAAGCATCTCAGCGGGCTAAACTTCCTTAAACAGACTCCTTATATTCCCACACCCACGGACAGTGATGCTGTAGCGTGAGAGAAGAGCTAGATGAAGAGGAGGAGAACTCTTTAACAGGATGCAGCTGAACGGTGACTATAAATTACTCTGAATAAAAGCCGAACATGCTATTCCTGTAAAGGGCAGCACTACTGGGAAGGATGCACAAGGCTACAGGAAGGAACAAGCAGACGGCTCGCTGTCAGAGGGAATGATGGGAGATGAGTATGTGCGGTCCCCAGGAGTTCAATTCTCAGTAACGATGGAAAACAGGAAAACTATAACTAACTTGAACAACAATTCATTTTCCATTTATCATGCAAACGGTTGCACACTCTCATACTCACACTCATCATTCATTAAGCTACTTTGTGGTATAATAAGTAGATATCGCTTCTAATTGCTTAACAAAATGTTATTTGTTTTGTCTGGCAAAGAAAGAAAATGTCTTATGAACATAAATATGCAACCCTTAAATGTAACCATAGTCCACAGACCACCAAACGTTTTGTCAGTAATCCAAAAAATGTAGATATCACAACAGAATCACAGAATCCAATGTCAGAGTAAGCCAAAGTACACTGGCACATAATGAAGTACAGAGTTGTAGGTGGATAAGGTACAACTGAACTGTAATTTATAGCCGAAGTCAAGTCAAGCAAATGATAAATATGAGAAAATTCATTATTATCACCAAAAATGGACAGGGATTAGCTTTTTTCATAACACTGTGAACTTTACCAGATATAATCAACAACAATTGTGTCTTTTATGCTTGTAACCAATGGAAAATATATGTATAGTGTCCACTTTTATAAAGTGTTATATTGCAGTATTTTACTCAGACAACATTACCTGTGTAATGACATAGGCAAATTAGTTTAAATAGTGGTGGTAATCGCTCTAAATCAAAAAGGAATAGGTTTTCATTTTTTTAAAGGGTTATATTTACTTTGTAAGGGTTAGATGAGAAGGCCATCCTCCAAAGTCTGCACAATAGCTTGGTTCTAAATAAGCTAATCTTTAATTAGCTTAGCTTAGGTTAGCATAAAGACTGCAAATTAGGTTAACAGATAGGTTGGCTCCCTCCAATGTTAACAAAATATGCCTGCAAGCACCTCTTAAGCTCATTAAACAACAGTATTTCATGTTTGTTATTTCTTTTTAGCTGTTTCCCTTTTCCAGTCTTTATGCTAAGCTAAACTATGCTAAGCTATCCGGCTGCAGGCTAAACTTAGACTATCTTCATATTTAACAAACAGAGAGAGTGAGAGTGGTATCTATCTTCTGGTCTGACTCTACCAAATAAAGTTAGTATGTTTATTTCCTCACACTATTCTTTATATTTTGAAATCATATTAGCTACCAAAAACTGCACCACCGTATACTATTTGATATGTGAAGATGTAAACCTGTGTGTGTTTGACTGTGTGATAGCATGTGTGTTTGTGTGCTGTGTGTATAATTACTTGCACTTCTTTATTCGGAGTGTTTGCACACTTGTGAAGAAAGGGCGATATCTGTACAATTGTTTCTTTTACCACTATTCATCGGAGCAATTCATAATAATCTTTTGAAAATGGAATTCATATATGTTTGTTTCCAAATTACTGCTGCTTATACCAATAAAACGTTACATCTCCACTGTAAGGAACAAGTAGGTTCGTTATAGTCATTTCTCTGGGAAGTCGGGGGTGGGGGGCCTTCTGTTTTCCATTTGCATCTGTGAAAATGAGCGTCTGGAAGTGATTTGAAGTATACTATGACCTGCTTGGCAACTGAGCCCTTAGGGTTGCAAATGTCAGCAAAGAGGATGTGAACGGCTTTGACGATGGGAATTTGATACATAAAACCAACTTCTCATCTGTGTTGCCAAAAGAGGAATCAAGGAAAACAAAGTTTGACCATTTTTCTTATCCGTGTTTTAGTGAAATATTCCCTTTGAAGGAAGGATTGTTAATAAGATAACAAAATATGTACTTTATTGATCCCAAATTGGGAAAAGTTTTTGTTTGTTGCAGCAGCATAAAAAATCAAGGCATTGCATAAAAGAGTAGAAATAAACAATTCTAAAATAGTATAGTCTGAATAGACTGAATAGCATCAATGAAAGCAGCAGTTGATCCAATGCAACAAACACATTTCAACTAGTTTATTTAATATAAAAAGCTTTTTGTTTCGTTTGAATCCATTAAAGGAAACACAAGCATCAAGACTGACTCTGGCAGCTTCTCATAATTCTGTGTCTACTTAGCTGTAAGCAAAAGTGTCATTAACCCAAGCTTACACTCTCAAACCTCTCAAATAGAGACAAAAAACAGAGCCATGTAATCCTATACACAAAGCTGCAAAACACCCAAGACCAACAGAACATAGCAGCGGCTGTGGTTTTATCAGACGTTGGCTTGTTGTTTATTTCAGCAGGCTTGGCGATAAGTCTCAGCCAGGTCATAAACTTTATGAAACTGGCCCATATTCCTCATATGAAATCATGCCACAATCACGCTACAGTGACCTTGAAATAAAGAATTGCTCAAAATTTGATGATGAAACAAATTGAATCATATTTGGAGCTTTTCTGGGAAGTAAGATAGATAGATAGGGAGAGTGAGAGAGACTGAGGGAGAAAGAAAAGTGGAGTATTTAGTGGGAAGGAAGTTTCTTGCCAGCCTTGAATTGAATTAAACTGAAAAACAAATAATAAAGGATCTCAAAGGTCCGAAAGTGCTACTCCATGCAGTGCTTATTCAGATGTGATAGCAGATACAAAGTTGCTTTGCAAGGCATTCTGTATTCTGCCAAAAAAGAGCAGGATTTCTCATTGGAAGTTGGTGGATATTTAATGCAGCAGGACAGTATATAGTATATGGTATGGACTTAAGCTACATTGTCTTACATTACAGTGTTCAAAACTTGAAAAGGTGTGGCTCATTTATGTAATTTTAATATATTGTGGACAAAAAAGGAGGTCTCTGGCACAGTGGAATAAGCTATATCAGGCTTTAGTTAGCTACATAGTTTAAAGAGACTCTTGCTTTTAAATAACTGCTGTTCATGTTCACTTATGTTGTTGTTCAGGAACAGATGAACTGAAGCGAACACCCTCAGTGAGTTTGAACATTTCCTGACACAAAGGCCTATGGCAGACGTATTAAGATAAATAAGTCATTGTTGAGCAATTGAAGACTTGTGTATTCCTCTGACAAAGGAGGTGCACTTTGGCTGATGCATTATATCTCAGTAATCAGACAGTAAGTCTCCTCCTTTGTTGTGCATTGATTATTATTATTCCTCAGACCTATCCATTCTACTTATCTTGTCTACGTGTGTTTCCGTAAGGAACATACTGTACGACGTACTTCACCCTCCAGTAATGGCTATGATTCAACGAGACATAATGGACGCCGCATCCTTTATGCTAAAACCTGTTTTGGGTCTGATCAAACACAGCATATGTTTATCTACCCTGCCCTTACATGGCTGTACCCTGTGTGCCGCTTTGCATGGCAATCCCTCCAAGCTATCCACCATGGCACTCGCTTGCACGTCTTGTGGCAAAGACTATTTTTAATTCATTAAAGCCAAAAGGATTCATTCAAAATTCATGAACAATCTGTCCTGCTACAACCAATGATTTCTGTGACTGTGGGGCAGTGGAGACATGGAGCAACAGAAAGGAAAGTTCTGCCTCCCTCGTTTTACAGGAAGACACACATCACAAACATACTCTAACATGCACACACACGTGAACACAAGAGCGGAAGGTGAGGAGGAGGTTCTGATGGGTATTCTTAATTACCATGTTAATGCAGGATTTAGATTAGAAAAATACAAACACAAAGTGCAGGCTGTATACAATTTCAGTTTGTTCATCTTAATATTTGGTCATCTTGGCAAACAAACTAAATATACAGGAAACTGATGAAAAAAAAAAATCATATAATTTACTATAATACTGCTTTCTTGTAAAAACCCAAAAACCCAATGGTCCCACAGAGGGGAAATGTACACAACTGGATCTACTAAAATAAACAACTTTGCTCAAACATTTACTTTCAGTGGCTTTAAAAAAGCCCTCAAATTCAAACTAATAAATATATTAGGAAGCAAAGATTCATTGGTGGGTGGATAATACAATTGGATGTAGGAGAACATCTTAGGCCTGTTGTTTTCAAATGGAATTTCAATGCCATTATCAACCTACTAATTGCCTAAATAGCCCAAACAAAAGGCCCCATTTTCAAAGTCTGTATAGCCTAAATGTGATCTATAAAATAGCAAAAATGTGGCCCTGTCTGAATCTAATACAATAGATGTTAGGCATATCCTGGTAATTGTTTATTCTTATACTGCCATCTGCTGGCGATATCACAGATCATGTGATCATTGCAAACAAAACAAGCCCCAAGTAACGTCAGTATAGAAAAGCAATCTCTCTTTAGCGATTGGCTCGATTCCACCAATCAGATTCCAGATTGTTGCCGTCACTACGTATGACGCAAGCAACAGGAAGAACACATTCAACGGCAATTACTTTTTAGGAAAGTTTTCACATCGCAACCAAAACAAATACTGTAAAAAATGTATTTGAAATTGAGCCACGATTGAAATACCAGGCTGGCGTTTTGTTTTACTGCGGTAGACATTGAGGCACTTTCAACCGTTCATACTGGATCATCTGCTCTGTTTGTTTACATAATGAAAAGCTGAGTAGCTAACGTTAGCAACCTAGCTTTAAACACATCGAGTCACATGAGCTGTTAATATCGAGCAGCTGTTTCCTCGAGTGTGAATTGACATTAGTGCAGGAGCCGACGTACCTGAACACAAGGAAGGGGTTGTCCCTTGTCTCCGTGATCCTTTTAACAATGCGAAGCTAACGGCAAATGTGTGGAGCGTTAGGTCATTTGTTTTGTCACCTGCAAACCTGCAGCTAGTTTCTAAAGGCCTTGCAGCGTCTTCATGTCAACATGCCTTGTTCCTGTGGCAACTGGAGAAGATGGATCCGGCCGCTGGTCGTCGTGCTTTATATATTGTTGCTACTAGTAGTCCTTCCACTGTGCATCTGGGAACTGCAGAAGTCAGGGGTCAGTTCAAACGATTGATACATCTAATGAATATGTTGCCAAATGTTACAGCATCTTCTTATGCATGCTTATGTTGCATTGTTGGAGCAGCCTGTGGGACTGCTTTTACATAAATGTAAAAATAAGTGATGTTAACTTTGTTGTCTGTTTCTTTCCATGTAATGACAGGTTGGCACTCATAACAAAGCATGGTTCATCGCTGGGATATTTGTCTTCATGACCATACCCATATCATTATGGGGCATCCTGCAGCATCTGGTTCACTACACTCAGCCAGAGCTTCAGAAACCTATCATCAGGTAAAGATGTCAGCAGTCATGCCAATCATGAACAACCGTCTGAAAGTGCTATTTAGTCATTTGTGTTTGTTTGTGTTTCAGAATACTTTGGATGGTCCCCATCTACAGCTTAGACAGTGTAAGTTTTGTATATTATGATCAAATCTATTTTGGAACACAGCGTAAATATAGGTGTCATATGTATGTTTTCAGAGACTAGCTGTTGCTTTGGAAAACACACCAACACAACATTGCCATTCCCCTGAACAATTATCTTAAATATTACTTTTCATGTAATGTTTTTATGCTTTATTTTGCAGTGGATTGCATTAAAATACCCCACTATAGCAATTTACGTGGACACATGCAGAGAGTGCTATGAGGCCTATGTCATCTACAACTTCATGACCTTCTTGCTGAACTACCTGGAGAATCAGTACCCCAGCCTGGTGTCAATGCTGGAGGCCCAGGAGCAGCAGAGACACCTTCCCCCTCTGTGCTGCTGCCCGCCCTGGCCAATGGGAGAGTATGTTTCCTTTTAAAATTAGTCACTTTAACAATAAGGACGGGAATACATCAAAATGTCACTTATTATGTGGCAGCCACCACGCATATATAGATACAAATGATCAACCAACACTGGTCAATGATTTGGTGGAAAACGATTGAATGCCTTAATCCTCTGGCCCAAACATGTCACCTTTACAGACCATAGTGGTATGTCCTTACACTCTGCTTGAATTGCTAACAATTAGATATCTAACTGGCTTTTCTTTAGGGATTTTAATCGTTTTGTTGGTATTTTATTGATGTTCTTGCACAAATGAAAACCTTGCAACAATGTTGTTTATATTATTTCATTTCAAGTAGGTGTTTAGAGTTTAAAGAAAAAAACATGAGAAGGACTTAAAACTAAAACGTGATGTTTTTAGTTAAGAAATCTTCACCAGCTTCTGATTAGCCTCAGTCAGGCAACAGCTATTTTTGGCTAACATGCTTGCGTGCCATCTATTTATCCTGATCTTCAATTACAATCAGATGTGGATCTTGTGGAAAATCAGGTTTTCATCATCCCAATCCACATTTTTGTAATTGGGTTTTATTTGAAGTTGAATAGATTTTGACTGAGTTCATCCAGGTGTTGTTAAACGCATTATTTTTTCAAACCTTTCCTCTGCAGGGTTTTACTGTTGAGATGCAAACTGGGAGTGTTGCAGTACACCGTAGTAAGACCCGTCACCACAGTGATTGCCTTGTAAGTAATCTGTGCTCTTCATGCTCTTCATTTTATACTACGGTTCTAATCTAGGCTTTTCGTTCACTATTTTAACTGATGTATGATTTGACTCTATCTTCTCCTTCCTAGAATCTGTCAGCTTTGTGGAGTTTATGATGAAGGCAATTTTAGTTCGAAAAATGCGTGGACGTACCTGGTCATCTTCAACAATATGTCACAGCTGGTAATGCCACTACTGCTTCTTGAGTTTCAGTTAAGACTGTGTCTGGGACTACAATAAAAGATAATATGCATGTTTTAAAATTGCGTATTTTGAAATAGATTTCTTCTCTTGATCTAGTTTGCCATGTACTGCCTGGTTCTGTTCTACCGGGCTCTGAGAGAAGAACTAGGTCCAATCAAGCCAGTGGGCAAATTCCTATGTGTCAAAATGGTGGTGTTCGTCTCTTTCTGGTAATTGTTCAAAATGAATGATGAGTTTGACATTTTGGAAAAAAATACTTTGAGTTGTATTTACCTTAATTTTGTAAATGATGTATGTTGGTGAAGTAAACGTGCAGTCTCTGGACCTACAAACAAGGGTCTGTGATGTATATACTAGCTAATGAGTGGGTATTTTTTAACTCTTCTAGGCAAGCTGTGTTCATTGCCTTGCTGGTGAAAGCGGGCGTTATCTCAGAGGAAAGTACATGGGACTGGAAAAGTGTGGAGGCTGTAGCTACTGGCTTACAGGTAAGTTAAAGCAAATCTAGGTAATTGATGAATATTAAAGTGTGAGAATCACTTAATGTTCTGAGTTTGATCTTAGTGTCTAAATATCAGCACATAAAGAAAACCTAACCAACTGAGTGTTTTTCTCAGGATTTTGTTATCTGTGTGGAGATGTTTCTGGCAGCCATTGCCCATCACTTCAGCTTCAGCTACAAGCCGTATATCCAGGAGGCTGAGGAGGGTTCTTGCTTTGACTCTTTCATGGCTATGTGGGACGTTTCTGATGTCAGGGCAGACATTTCCGAACAAGTCCGCAATGTTGGTATGTGCCACCTGAGTACCAGAGTGCTTGCACATTTGTAAATGAAATTATCTGTGGGATATTCTCCAACATTGAGAAGACAGTGAAGATTTGTTTGTGTCCTTATCTACAGGGAGAACAGTTATGGGTCGCCCCAGGAAGTCCTACTTCGGTGAGGTGCAGGAAGACGGGGAGCGATCTGGCCTGCTCTCCTCGGCCTCCCAGGATGCCATCACAGAAGCAGCAGCACACCCTGTGTCTCCCAATGGTCAGTATCAGGGTCTTGGCAGGACCCTCACACCGCACTCCCGGTCGGCGCCCGCTGGGCTCAGCTCAGCCCCGTGGGATGAAGGATTTGAGGCTGATCCTGAAGAAAGCCAGGATGGGGAAAGGTCCGACCAAACCAAAGAACCGGCAGAGGCAGATCTCATTGTGATCACCTAGCCTATCATTACAGCCGATGTTACTAATCAGACATTGTTGGGCGGGACCCAATTACAGCCTTGCCATGTTACTTCAGACGTTACTGTTCTGATGCAGTATTGAATAATCCGTTGTTTAAAGGGCACATCAACAAAGTAATAGTAGAAGTTTGCAAATAAATGCAAAGTCAGATGGACCTCTCTCCCATTGACAGCTCCAGGAATGTTCAGTGAAGTTATGGCACCAAATGACTTGTAGAAAGCAAGCATTTTATACAGTTTAGTTGTATATGGGAGTTATATGCCACAGTAGAAGAAGGATTTTAAAATTCATTAATATTGGGAAATATTTCCACTTCATCTCGATGTGTCTCTCGGAGCAAACTGTTGCGTTAGTTTCGATAAGAAACCAGTTAACCCCTGCTGAAGTCGGATCAAGGCTTGGATGAATATCTTTTCCAAACGGGAAATTGTTACTTTTTTTGTGTCATATCAGTCAAATCAAACCTCAAATGTGATTAATTGAAATATGCAATGTTACTTCATGTTTTCTTTATTCTATATCTTACTTTATAGGGATTTAACGGGGTACCGATTGAAATGAGTAATGTTACGTTGCTGAATCTATGGTACTAAAGCACATTAGATGTCCAGAATCCTGTATTTCTTTGGGCCTATTATGTAAAATATGTGTATTAAAGAGCAGAATTAACACATTTTGATGATGCACCGCTACGACTAAACGGTCTCAGTGCAAAAATTCATTTCTGACTAGTGCTGAAAGATGTGCCATCGCAGAATAAAAAAACCATATATTTCTTAGCGAACAAGTGTATACAGGATGGACAGTCCGAGTGTTAGACAACAACACAATTCAATCACTGTTACAATCAGCACAGTCTAGTTAATTCCCCAACAATGCTTAATGCATACACTAAACTGAAATGTTTCATAGAAAACATGTTCTCTAATCTTTCAGATGCCTTGTTACATGCGCCGTGGAACTACTGTTGCCACTACATCGATATAGCCTTTATATTCCAGGATCCGTTTTATTTGAGGAGATGTTACCCTTTGATTTGAGCTGGAGTCACCATTAACTGTCTTCTCTGTGGATTTTCTGAAGATTTTTATCATTGTTACATGATTTCAGCAGGGATATTTAATGTACAGTGTATGATATCAGTTTGAAAAGATGTAATTGTATAGAAATATCAGCTTAATCTGCAGCTTGTCCGACTGAAGCACACTGCCTTAAGGAATTATTGTTTTCCAATAAAACTGACAGGATTACATCAGAGCTGATGTAAATGGTTCCACATTTTGACTTAATTCCCTCTCTGACAGTCTCTGCAATAAATCAGATAAACAACAATTTTCCAAATGATTTTGTCTTGCATTTATTAAGAAATTGACATTAATTCTTGAACTTTTTTTATTGACAGCAACATACATCTTTACAGAAACACCAGTTTCCATAATCGAGGGACATCTATAATATTGATATACTTACAAATAATATATTCATAAGTACAAATGATAAATGTCCTATTATTTTATGGCACAATTTAGAAATAAAAACACGATTTAAAGGTTTATTGTTACAGATGCTTTAAGGTGTGATTATGCGGTGGTGTGGCTCATGTAGGATTCTACTAAAGCTCAAGACAGATCCCATGTGTATCGGAAAAAAAGTTTAAGACAGGTTTTACATCAATGGAAAATGGCGCTACAGAAGTTGAACCTTGTAACCAGAGAAATCAATGCATAGTGCTTAATGCAGTTCCCTATGAGCCTCTATTTGAGGCATAAAATACATTGAAATGAAACTTAATTGCTAAAATACTAAGAGCTTATTGTTCCATTGTTCCGGGGGTATTCTCTCTGTGTGCTGATATGGAGATGGCACTCTTCTGAAGCTTCACAGCAAGGCGGACCCAGTCTCCGGCCTGCACCTGCAGAGGCTGCTGCAGCACCACGGCTGCCTGCTTCCAGTGCGAGTTCTGGCTGAGGGTGCTCACGCTGATCTCCTGGTCCAGGTAGATTTGGTACCAGAAGGGAATCGCAGTAATTCTGCCTGCAGATGTAGCCTGGACCTGGGAAATAGGGATTATTGCTTTAGAAGAAGCTTAATGTATTTAATATATTGTGTGCTGCAGCAATGACCTGTAATTGACATAGCAAGTTAAAAACAGTGACTGCTGGATTACAAAATGTGATCATGGTTTTGAATCGACCCAGAGAAATAGTTTTAGCATTTTAATTTTAGATAGTTTAGGGTTGAAAGCTTGGATAGGATCAATTCTTATTGCACCTCATGATAGATCGCTGTATGTGGCTATCTTCTTGAAAGTCCCAAACATTTAGGAGGAAAGAAAAGTTAAGCTTGTCTAAGGGAGATGAATACAGTACATATTCAGGAACAGACGACAGATTTCTATGTTTTTTGGTGACGCATGTTATTGTACCAGAATTGAACCTTTTATTTTTTTATAGGGGGGGGGGGGGTTTGGTTTGGACAGTCATAAATTCAAGGTTCAACAGTTCAGGACTGTTTAACCCTAGTACTTTAAATAAAAAAGAAGGCCTTTTTAAAGAGTTTAATTATTTGAATACCAATCACAACGGCAGCACACATTAGGCTTCTGGTGTCCTACCTTTACTTCTCTGTTGGTGTAGTTGGCGGTGGATTCCATTAGGTCCAGAACAAAGAGCTCCACAAACTCGCTGAGATGCCTGCACTCCAGTGTGGAGAAGTCCAAAAACACATGTACCGGTACCTAAAGACAGAAAGGATCAAAGCAGAGTTAGTCAGGTGTTTTCAGCAGATAAAAGAAAAGCCTATCTGGTGACGTTATCAATAAGGAACTACATAATATGAAAACCAATAAAAAGACCAGGGAAGTAGACCTGACAGAGGTAAAACAAAACAGGTGCTCCTGATGTTCAGTTTGCCACAACCTTCAAATAAGTGAAGGATTGGATGTGCTTCATAAAATCAACACAAGGAACACTGCTTCATTGAAGTAAATAAGTAAAAATACTTGATTTTTGTGGCTTTATTTTACAATTTCATACTCTAACAAAAAGGTTGAGCTTATTTGAAGATCATTTATCTAGGGGATTCTTGCTTTTCTGACACTGTACCCTTATTGTTGAAT
Organism: Eleginops maclovinus; assembly: GCF_036324505.1. Taxonomy (NCBI): domain Eukaryota; kingdom Metazoa; phylum Chordata; class Actinopteri; order Perciformes; family Eleginopidae; genus Eleginops; species Eleginops maclovinus. The sequence continues at coordinate 6,581,151 of NC_086353.1, forward strand.
GCAGTTTTTGTAGATTTGGATAAAATGATCCGCTAAATAAAATGTAATGTACATCATAAACCCAGAGACACACTGCTGCAGACTCACAGTTTTTTGGCACTCTTTCTCCCAAACCATTCCTTATCCACATTAGAGTTTAATTGCCAGTGTCAGTGGATAATCACTCAATCTCTGATTAATGCTGGAAAACAAATCTTCTACCTTGAACTCTTGACAACTTGTTAAACAGGCCGTGGCCGCAGGGCAACACACTTAAAAGCTGAGGTAGGAACCAAAGTGGCAGCAGAGAAAGAGTCACAGTTTCCTTTACTGCAGAACAAAAGAGTCTTTCCTCCTGCCTGTCACAGTTTGTGTAGAGCTCAGAGCTCTCTGTTTGATGTGCTTGACATAATGTATACTGATGGATTCAGGTAGGAATGTCTTGGGCCAAGCTGTGTGTTGTGTCTTGTGTGACAGTTGTGCTAGAAAGTGCCCTCCACTGAGGGCTTCAAAGACGACATCTGTTAAAACAAACGGCCGTCCCGAGTGGGGCATGCTAAATTAGAGCACAAACATGATGCTGGAAAAAAAAGATCATTTCCAGACCAAATAAAGAAAAAGAATTCAAAGGGATTTTGCAGCTTCTATATTGCAGCTGGGAAGCAAACATCAAAGAGGAGTGCACAACACAAAACAAAGTCCTGGACCTTAGTATTCCAAGTGAAATACCTCGTTCAACACAATACAACCCGTACATGGTGGGAAACCCAACAACAACTAGTTTTTACACCTTTATAGTATTGCACTATATGTCAATCATAGTTAACCAACTCAGAAGCCACACTAATGGGCAGACTAAATGAGAATGATGCAAGCTTACAAACACAGCGCATGTGAAAACTGGCAGTATTGACTGTTGTTGCCTCAGGAACATGAGACAGAATACAAGATATGAGCAGGCTGAGAAGTACAACAGTAAGATTTCGCAACTTGTGTTATGAAGACGGACAAAGTTTCACTTTATACAACGTGATTCCTTATTTCTGAGTTATTTCCATAATATTTAAAACCACTTTTCAGTAAGAATAGATCTTATGGATCGTCCTCAGTAAAGATGATGCTGTATCCCATTTTACTTTGATTACTTTTATTCCCGTGTGTATTCCATGTGTAATATCTGTGTTTCTTCTTATTCTGTTGCTGCCGTGACATAAATAAATAAAGGTCCATCTTTTCATATCTTAAACCTTTTCATCAAGAACAATCTAGTTTGAAATTAAAAATATGCTAATTTCAAGTGATCAGTTTAGAAACTCCTGGTAACACTGCAGAACATCAGCTTTTATGTCATATTTTCAGCAACTGCAAAGTAGATTTTTCCCTGTGCAGAAATCATTTTTAAATAGTGTTTCCATTTAAAACACATGTTTAACAAATATGAATGAAATTGCTGCACCTTATGATATGCAGAGCACTGCTCCATCATCATTTGTTCTGCTTTTCACTTTGTTAATGGGCTCGATTCTCTGTAATTCTCTCAAAATCAAAAGGAAATAATCCAAAATAGGGTCAAGTGGTATTTACAAAGTCTAAAGCAAACTTGGAAATGACCGTAAGTTACAAAAGTGAAGATCTTCACCAAGTAAGGCAAAGTTAAAACCACAAATATGTTGACCTTGATACATAATAGCGTTCGTAGCTCTACTTACAGTAAATTGGTTGATGAATGGAGCGATGTTGAATCCCAGCGTCGGCTCCTGACCCTGGACAGCACTTTCCAGCAGCAACGTGTCTGACTCCACCAGAATCCCCTGCACCACAATCTTTGCAGGAAAAATACTTCCTCCGTCTTCCAGCAAACACCTAGCATAGACCATAGAAAGACATTTAAATCTAAAATTCATAGACACGTATCACAACACAAAGTTAAATTATCAAAATTGGCTGCTTCTCCTCACCGGGCCAGGGAAGCTTTCTCCATCAGCTTCTGTCTGATGAGACCACACGTCTCCACACAGTCCAGCATGATGGCGCTCCACAGCTTCTCCCTGGATGGCCTTTTCAGCATCCCCTGCTCATCTTCCATGTTGTTGAGCCAGAACTCTAGATGCTGCTCGGGGACATTATTGGAATGAGCCAGTCTCTTTAGGACTTCCTGTTGCTTTACCTTTTCCACAGAGCTGAATGCTTTTACATGTCCATGGCTGGCAGCGATGAGGGAGAGCAGAGAGAAGCCCTCTGACACGTCGAGGATGAAGAGCAGGTCAGGAGAATCAGCGAGGCCGGACTGAACACCTGATCCTGGCTCTTTGTTTTGGCATTTAACCTTCAGCTGGGATATCAGTTTGGAGAGCGCGCTGCTGAAACTCTGATGGTACTCCAGATTGTTCAGGAGGGCCATCTCTGAACATTCCAGCATGCAGAAGTCTTTCGTTTGGTTCTGGTCAGTCTGAAGACAGGCCAGTGCACTGCACAGTTCTGCCTCTGGGGTTTGATTTGAAACGGGGTCTTCAGTGTCCTGAGAATCCTGGAGTGTGTCTAGACAGATTTCATGCCCGTCCCTCAGCACAGCGACACTGCAGAGGCGCAGGAAGGCGTCTCTGCAGGAGACTTCAACCACCAGCTCGTCCTGAGGTTTCAGGACAAAACCTGTAAAGGATCAAAAGAAGAAAACACTGAGTCTGATTACACTGGAGCTGTGTGAACCTCACTGGAGCGTTGCTAACAACTCTGATGCACTCAGTTTTAGAGAATTTAATTAACTGTACCAAAAAAGCATTTGCCATGTGGCCATAAGCAAGTGAGCTTTATAACATTGGAATTTAATTAATTTGTTGTTTTTTTATCAAAAGGTTGAAATGTAAATTAAAAAAACTGCCAGATTTCTTGAATAAGGTATTTTATTTTTATTATTATTATTATGTTAAGTTTAAAGTTCTACAGCTTTTTGTTCTTAATACAATTTTAAAAAAGGTTACTATAGAAAAAGTCTCTGTATTTCTTATAAAATGTATTTTAAGAAAAGAAAGGTTAAACAACACCTGAAATAACAGAAACAAAGGCAGAAAAAAATTAGATAAATGCAAAGCAACATAATTATTCATAATGTCATGCTTCTGATATTATAAATGCTAATCTGACACCGGTCTGAGGACAGATGATGTCATATACTGTACAGATTGTAAAGCCCCTTTAGGCTAATCTATGATTTTGGGCTATATGAATAAAATGGCCTTGACAATTGAAACAATTTCAACTAGAGACAGAGACTGAAGGGGGAAGCAGGAGAAGCATAACGGGAGAGTGAGCCCAACAGAGAAATGAGATTCAGGGGATCGGTTGCACAGAGGGAGGGGGGGGGGGCCCAGAAGGATTCCTGCAGGAATAACATCTGTTCATGTCTTCATGTCAGTGCGCCGCTCGTCAGAAGCATTTGGGGAAAATGCATATTTATTGCCTATAAGAATTTCATGAACACTAAAGAGTGTCACAGGCGATCACGGAGCACACGTCACAGCGACCGGGAAACGGATGTTGGTGATCACCGGGAAAGGTGGCGACTCCCTCGGCGCTGCCTCTGCTAATTAGCAGCGCGGTGAGATGCTGTTGAGCCCCGTCTGAGAGAGGATGTACCGCACAGCCAACTGGAACATGTCACCTCACGTCGCTGGCTATTAGGTTCACAGTGACTTAGGATGACAGCCAGTAAAGAGTATACTGTCATCTTAGGGACATTGGGACTTAATTATTTAAGGAAAACTTTTTGCAATTCTTACCAATTTAAGTATGTTGCATAATAATTATCAGTTTCACTTTGGTAAAATAGCTCAAAGTGATCAGGAAATGAGTGTTAGATTTAATTTGCATAGTGTATTTCATTAATTGGTCCTCACAATGAATGTTTTAAAATGTATTTTCATTTTTAGTGATAACTAAACTATAGCTAACTAAAATTAAAGTAATTGTCAAGGTTTAAAGGCATTCAAGGAGCTTAATGTGTATGTACTTTCATCCTTGAGAAAGGTCTTTGGGACCAAAATGTAGAATATTTAAAAAAGAACAAAGCAGGGGTGATAAGAGTATGTGCAGGTAATACACTTTTTCTTTAAAATACTATCATCCTGTGATAACAGTAAATTATTCACCCCATTAGCACATGGAGATTGGCTAAAAAAAGAATAATCTTGGTCCAAATTAACTTCAGGCTGTAGTATATAATAGTAGTGATGATTATTTCCTCCAAATATTGGATACTCTATGTAGTCTACAACATACACTGCCCTCATCTGATGTCACAGGGAAATGCAGGATGAATCAGAGCAGACAATGCAAGCTGAGCTGAGCTGATACTAAAATACACTTTATTGCAGCTATTCTAATCATGCTAAACCTATTAAAAGTCAAATAATTAAAGGAGTATTTCCTGGCCACACTGTAACAAATGGACCATGCTCATTACACACAAGACAACGCACGTAGATCTCTGCCATTGAGTCTCACCCTTGGTGCTGTGGACAGGGTAGATGGCTTGCTCCCAGCAGGTGTCCTCCTCTGGTCCGGTGGACAGACTGCTGTCCTCGTCCAGGTGGAGCTGGAACCAAACCGCCAGAGCGTCCAGCTCCCCTTCCTGAGTGACGGGCAGGCGGATCTGCTGAACCTCCCTGGAGCTCAGCCCCTCCAGCTCCTACAGAGGACGGAATAGGGGGAAAAAAACAATGGATTTGTTACTGGGATATATAGACACATGAATTGTTTCAACATGACAATATTAATGCAACAATCAACAAGAGGTACAATACTTGTTAAAGGCTAAATATCTGTCATATGTATATAATTATTGTTGTGCAGTGTTCATTATAGTCATTCTGCTGTTCTCTGCTGCTAGCCAAGGAAAGACATGTTGTCATTGTCTAACTTTAAATAAAAATGTAAAAGTTAATGCCCTTAATTTGTCATTTTCCCTGTGGTATCAAACATGGTATTGAATATCTACATTGTAACACTACACTGCTGCATATGAGAAACAAAGAACATGCAAAATAAGGTAAAGTCAAAACACATGAAATTATTTGAGTTGGTCAGCACGTGTTTCAGCTCACCTGCACATTGTTGAAATCTATGTTGAGGGCAGTGAATGGCTCAGTGAGAGGTTTATACCCCCCGGGCAGTCTGCTGAGTCTCTCTGTGGTGTACGGCTCCATGGAGTCGTCAGGCTCAGGGCTGCAACTCACTGGACTGCGGAGCTCCCCGGCTGCAGCTATGGACAGACTGCCCACCTCTGACACACAGAGCCTGAATGAAAAAAACATATTATATCTGACACTCACAGCCTACTCTCTATAATACAGATGGACTCCGGGCCTACCTGTGATGTCTGCGGATCTCGAGGCTTTCCACAGCCATCCCAAACACAGTGGCTCCAGCTGGGATCACCCTTCCTGTCTCAGACTGATCCTGGGTCTCATTTTCGCCTCTCTTCAGAAACAAAAACATGTGCTTTAAATGAGACTACACGTTAACCCACAACCCAAAATCAGTGTTATATTATGATAAATGTATCATTAACCTGGCTACTGTGTGTGAATCAGTGAAATGGTAAACTCTAAACTCAGGTATGATGGAACTTGCCCCATTTTGCTAACTTGCACTTTGCTGGATGTTTAAAAACAAAGTTCCTGTGGATAACCTTTAAGAAATGTACCTTACAAGTTGACAAGGACTACTCTAAGGCTATAGTTAATAGGTTCTCTCTGTCTCTTATAAGCCCACACGCTTAACTGTGACCATTTAACAAAAACCTCTTTGGGTGTTCAACTCTAGCAAACGCCAATAGACTTTGGATACCAAGAACTGATACTGTAGCTACATTAATATTGCAAGTGGCAACTGGAGTCCTGTTTCCTGTCCTCTGTGTGTGTTCATAAATTGACTGTACCTGTGGAGGCAGCAGTAGGTGGTGCCAGGCATGAATGAGACTCTCTATGATGCCCTCTCCAAACAATCCTGCATCTACCGTCTCTGTCACCACCAAGGAAACCCTAAGAACAACAAAACATTGAATAGAAAAACATGAGATGTTGCTCTCCTACTCCTAAACATAGGCCTGCATTACATAGAAGCACAAACAAAGATAAAAGCTGGTGTTTGCACATTTGATGTAAAATATGTTTGGAATAACTTACTTTTGTGGGATATCCTTTGGCACTTCCATCTCCAAAGACTTCATGTGGACGATCTTGATGCTATCATCCATTTTATTAGCTGTCAGCACCTCACAGGCTAATTCATACATTGTCTTGGACAGTTCGCAGGCGTACACCTCAGCAGCCCCGGCCTTCTTTGCACACATACTAACCAGAGAGAATCAGGAAATCAGAACAAGGTTATCATACATCTCCCAAACCCAATGACTTAAATATGAAAACTTTCCAACTGGAAAATCTCTTACCCGAGGATGCCAGTGCCAGTACCGATGTCCAGTACAGTATTGCAGCCGCTCTGCACAGCCTTCTGAATGGCCTGTTGGTACTTCCTGTTCCTCCCGTGGTCGTTCAGCATTAAGAAGTGCCAGCGCTCCACCAGCCAGTTCGCCACACGGTAGAAGTTCTCCCTGGCTTCTGGATAGTCCGGTCTCAGCTTCAAGGCTTTATGGAAATGACCTGCAGCTTCATCTCTGAAGCCCATTCTGTAAAAGACAAGGAAAGCCACATTATAGTCAATAACTGTATAAGTATATAACTTCAAAAGCATTGTTATATGGAAAATAGCTAAAGATTAGCTGCTGACAATGAAAATCTTAAGTTCCAGGATCCCCCAACAATGCAATATACAATAAACCTAATATATATTGGAAAAAATAGATAAAGAAAACAATATTTTAATCATAAGTAAGTGGAGACTCTTCCAGAGCTAACAAGTTTAACAGTGTTATGGCAGGTGGGATAAAACTGGTCCGGGTCTGGTGGTCTTGGGCCATCTATCCAAACGATATAAAGTTATACTATGCCTTGTAATAACAGAAATGTTGGCCTACTTTAATAATACATTTATCTACGCAATGATCCCGTTTATGTAGATGAGGAACATACCTGAAAAGGTGTTCCCCCATGCTGTTCAGGATAACCTCATCAGCAGGAAACAGTTCCAGTGCCTGTTCATAACAGTCAAAGAGTTCCTGAATGCGGCCCACAGAGTCCAGCTCTTCTGTCCATTTAAAGAGAGTGAACCTGAAGGACTCCTGGAAGATAAATGTCACAAGATTACTACTGCTGCTGTGTGTACGGTTGTGGGTATGTATGCAGAATGTTTGGCAGTGAATGCACACAGATGGGTTTTCAAGGTAGTGTAAACGGTCATTACCCTTGCAAAGTCTTTAAACATAGGCGCCAGGTTGAGGACCAGAAGGTAGTGCACAAACGCAGTTCCATAGTCTTGGTTGAATAGGCACTGCTGGGCGCTTTCTAGAGAACTAGAGACCAGTTCGTTCCTGGCTGGGTCCTCTCTGCGTCGCCTGCGGGTCCTCCTGCCATGCTTCGGCCTTGCACTGGCATTAGGCATTCCTATCACAAAAAAGGAGAGTGGAATTATGTGTGATATTACAACTTACAGCACACCACATGTTACTCTGTATTGAACCTTGTGGTCCATAAGGTGTGAGGTACTATAACTAAACGTTTGACTCTCTGAGTTGTCAAAAATATTCAGTTCAAGTCATTATGATCTAACATCAGTAAGGATTTACATTTTTATTGCAGCTATGAACTGTTTTAAATGGTGTGCAAGGTTTTATTTCCTCGCACTTTGGTTGACTTAGGATTTGAATGTGCTCAATAAACAACATTTTAACTTGACCTATTCCTTATATAATCAAATTGATTTTTTTATTAATCGGCCAAATATAGGTTAATCTATTTTTCTTTTCCTGCAAATGGGCTTCGACATATATCACATTTGCGTAGAGTATTCATAACCATAATAACTTCAACGTGATTAGGATACATTACGTAAAAATGGATGTACCTTAACACAAATACATTAAAAAGAGCTTAGTACTTAACAAGCATGTTACTTACTGTGTGTTGTTTTAGATCACAGGCTGGGGTAAGTTATGGGATGGAGACACACGGATAATATCACTGCTGTTTAGTTAACGTGATAACATTACAGTTGCTTCCAATAAAATCGTTAGCATCGTTATAATCCTTCCCCTGTCAGCAGCCCAGCGTTACCTCACATGCTGAAAATATGTTCCTACAGCGGATACGATAGGTTAACAACATGTCAAAAATAGTGTACAGAATATTTTTATATTTACGTCTCAACGCTGAGGTGTTGATTAAAAGTGTAAATAAAATCACATTGCGTCTACCGTTAAACAAGGTACGTGTCCGCCCGTAAAACGACTCGGCAGAAACATGTAGTCAGACAAGGTTCCGTGGACGAAATTTTTAAGAGGATTAATATATTTGAAGTAACAATTAGGGTGTATTAACCACGATAATAACTGTTTATAAAGAAAACAAAACACGTGAAATAACAATATCCTTATTTAATTAGAAAAGAATGCCAAAGTAGTTGTTCCCGCCTCAGATTTTCCTCATGGAACCAATGACAGAAGACTGTTTAAACTCAATCAAAGAGTACAATGTACCGGGATTGTTCCCACCCATGCCAACCCCAAACAAAAAAATAGAAGGAGGCAATGAGCCTGTTCATGTGCCTTTGTGGCTATGTATGTGTATGTTCAGATTGAGGATGAACGCTATCATCCTGCACTAGAATTTTTGTTTAGTCCAGTGCTCCAGATATGAGGACACGCCTCTGCAGTAAAATAACCTAAACAATAATACCAAGATATACTCATAATAAAACCCATTTGATGAGACCTTAAGACTGAGACAGAATAAGAGCAGCCGATCCACTTTAAAATGAAAGGGTGATAGATTATAAAGAATAAAAATGTTGTGAATATACTTGTTTTGATTATATTTGTGGAAGTTATTTACCCAGGTTAGGTTGCTACTGTGACTGAAAATGGCCTCAAGGGACGGGTACCCTATACTCCGCACAGCTTTGTTATCAAGGTCCACTTTTTCTTGATGATCCATCTAACTGACAGAGTCAAAGGCAGTGCCGAAGGTTCCTCTCTGAAGTCCATGCAGCACTATTTGGTCCCTTGTGATCAAGGATGGATTACTGCACGGGCCTACCGGGCCCAGGCCCAGGGGCCCAAGAGCCAAGGGGGCCCTGAAGCCCAAGCCTCCGCGCTACCATTTCAATATTGTCTCTACAACATAATAAAATGAATTGGGCCCTGAAGCCATTTAACATAGGTTATATTATGTAATATATCTCAATAGGGCCCCTCAATCATATGTCACGGGTTGTGTAATTAATTCATCCCTTATACGTTAAAGCCCCCCCCCCCCCTCAAATTACATACAATGGCATATGATAGGTCATATAGGGCCCCTGAACCACAGCTTATGAATGTTATTCATCGCTAATATCAGAAAAGGGCCCTTAAATCACATAAAGCCCCCCCCACTCCCCTCAACCTTGATGTCAATGCATGATTTCAAGCAGTTTTCTTGTGAGTGATGTGATCTGTGTGATGTAGAAGGTTTTTTGGGCCCTTACATATGCAAATTTAACTCATTGTGTGTAATAAACAGGCTACCGATGTGCAATTTTCATGATAAATTTGTTATTTCTTGTCCATATTTGTTGTTGCCTCATCCATTTGCCTTGCTGTGCCCCCCCTGCAAAAGCTCCGCGCATCCCTGGGGGGGCCGCCCCACTGGTTGGGAACCACTGCCATAGAGGGCTCTGAAACACGTGTTATGTTAGTTATTCTTGGTATCTGAAAGGGGCCTATCAACTAGCATGCATTATATGTCATATGTCTTTGCACTGGCGTAACACAAGCACTTGGGGCCCCCCTGCAGGTACTTAGACTGGGGCCCCCCACCGCCACCTGCCACGGCCTCCTTACTACTAGCCTACTCAAAATAATGTTTCAAAATAAAAGTAAGTTGTTCATGTATCCACTGGCGCAGTATTATTTCATGTAGTGTCTTTCAAAATTGCGGCCGGCCGCGGCCGCTCTAGTAGAAATCTAACATGCTGTCGGCGGCCGCTTTGGGGTATAGAGGTAGGGGGCCCGTTCTCATATGAGGGGGGCCGGGGCCCCCCCGCCTCGCGGGGGCTGCGGGGGTATACTTTACGCCAGTGTGTCTTTGTAGTTAGCTGCTGTGTCTGACAATGCAGCGCGATCATATGCCCTATGGGTCCTATGGGACCATGGGTTGTTGTTATTCAACTAAGATATCAGCAAAGTGACACTTATCTTATTCTATTCTTCATACTTATTGTTATTATTATAATTAGCCTCTAAGTTTAAGCCTCTAGTGTTCTTTATGGCTTACCTAGTATATATTTGTATACAGCTCTTCCTAGCTCTTCAATTTAAAACAGGAACATTTTATATATTGTTTGTTACAGGTTTTTAAAATATATTTGTTATTGTTAAAGTTGATATTGTAATTTATATGTTAATATTTTGGTAATTATATTTCTTGTATAGGAAACCAATCTTAGTCCTTCTATGTGTAAGTTACTTATCATTACATTATATTTTGATACATTTATCCACCAATCACATACATATTTATTTTATTATAGATTAGATTAGAATAGATTGAATGTAAAATGTAATTGTGTTTTTTGTTTCAGTTTGTTTCTGTTAATCTTACCAAAGTAAAATATCCCCAAAATATATCACTGCTGAAAGATGTCGCGCTGTAAATCAGCGCTCACTCTTAAGCGAAGCGAAGGCGGAAGTAGGTTAGAGGGAATCATCTTCTAGAACTGCGCACTCTTTGTCAGAAGTTTTGCTACACGCACACAGATGTCAGCAGAGTTTCTCAATCTGTCACTTGGTGAGGTGGAGTACATTTGATGGACCAAGGAAAAACGGGATACAGCTACCATGACTTTCTGACAACTCCTGTGAGCTGACTTCCCATGAACACTTCACCCGACAGCGTATCGTTATCACCTTTTAACCGTTATACCTGTTAGCTGTTCTTTTCGTTACTTGACAACAGTGGAACAACACCCATGCGCCTGTGTCAGAAGTTACCATGCTAGTAATCGTTAGCTGCTGCTGCTACACGTAGCTATGCTTTATCTGCTGCACTTCAAACCAACTGCCAGCTGAAAGAGCGGCAATTTGATAGTGAAAGCTAGTTGTTTTAAGCGCTTCAAAGTCAGCGTCCTTTCGCCCAGTTCTTGAAAAAAGAAGCTATCAATCTGTCACAGAAATGGGGCTACACCCGCTGGAATTCAGTGAATGCTATCTGGACAGCCCCAGCTTCAGGGAGAAAATAAAGTCTCATGAAGCAGAACTGGACAAAACGAACAGATTTATCAAAGAACTGTACAAAGATGGGAAGAACCTCATCAATGCAACAAAGCGTGAGTGGATTTGAATCTCTTTAAATGTTGTACTGTGAGAAAAAGTCTTGTGTGCAGTCTTAAAAGTCATGCATTTGCCTGGGGGAGAGGTCTGGGGTTCTTCAAGTTTCCACTAACTTTAACAACTTCTTTGCAAATGATTGTCTTTTCCATTTGGTTTTGAGAGGGGAAGACAGCTTAGGAGTTGCAGAATAAATAAACGTATTGTCAAATGATATGAGAGACTGTCATGATAACAAGATCAAGGCGTTGTCTTTCTTATCTTTTTGAAATGCTGTCATTTATTTTTGTTTTTATGAGGACAGTTTTTGATGTTTAGGCCTGAAGCACAGAGTTCTTGTAAGAAAGCCTTGCTCAGTTTGCTCTCACACAGGGTTAAAAGGATTAGCTTGTTATCTCTCTATGAACTCTAGTCCTGTGGGCTGGGTTTGCTTGTTAGGGAGCCCAGGTGACTTCCACACAGTCATCGAAAATGGAGTACTTTCAGTATGTGTTGGAAAATCCTCCAGCTTTGTCATAATTTTACAGTTTTATATTAAAAAAAAAACACACCTGTAAAACATCTGCTGAAAGATGTACTGCAGGACTTAGTCTGTCAATTTTTAGGCAAAAAAAGTATTTTTTCAAGGACAAATAGTAAGTTGTTTGTGAATGAATTTAAATGAATAAAGGTCATTGCTGTGGTGTTGACAGATGGGATTCAGTAATGTTTCAGCCGCAGAGTTACATTTGCTTTGGCCAGCAATGCAACATGTTTTTCCACTCTAAAACCTTCAGACAGACTTACCTCATCAGGTTTTGTTTCGACGCTGCTCATAAGTCACCCACTCTTTCATTTTTCCTTTAGGGCAGCCCTAAATTCTTCAAGATCCAGCAAGATGTTGTCATGCTTGCTTAACAATCTTACAGCATGTGAATGTCATAGTGGCCAACAGTTTTAGGAGACTTTTTATGACACAATTAGGTTTCATAAAACACCGGCAAAACTGTCAATAAAGTTGTTTTTTTTTATACTTAGAAAATGTAAAAAGCTTTAGCTATTCAGCACTTTTTTTGATACACTTTTCAACAGAGGCCGCTCAAAATGCTTTACAAGAAAACAAGAATGCAGCACATTTAAAGACAACAAATAGGTTTTTCAGATTTTCCTCCAGAAGTGTTGCTGGAGTGGTTGGTTTTTCCACTGGATTTAAACCCCTGTCAGTCCTTGTAAAGATCTCGAAACAGCAGGTGCGCCCTGATTTAGTGGAAAGTTAACACTTAACTCAGGGTCAAAGGTTGATGAAGGGATCCTCCTAGTTCGGAGGAGTGCGTAAGTGTTGTTAAAATAACGCAGCAGAAGTATTAAGGTGCCTCATGTGTGTCAGTTAAACTTCAGCACCGTGAGCACCAGGCATGATCTGTGGATAGAAGCTGTCCATGCACGTCGCTAGAGAAGTTCCTGCTCTGTCCCCTCCTCTGTAGATTCAGTCTTACAGTAGATTACATGAGGAATGGTCCGATTTTAGGCAATCAGAACACACTATTATTTGTAATTAAATTGATCACAGTCCTGTATCGCACTACTTTTTGTGCAATCTGAGTCACTGTCTGCCACTAATATTTGTATAGTATGTAAAATATGAACACAAAATTGGTTAGATTCGTAAAATGATCACAAGAACTGCTATTGCGAGTTTTTACACCCTTAAATCTCACAAATTTAAGATCTACTCCTTTGTGTAAAACCTTAGGTAGGCAGTGTATTATTATTTGTTTGTATTTATTAGCTATGTGATCATACCTTATGTTTAGTGTTAGAAAAACCTCTTTCCATTTGTCCCGTTTAAGTAAGCAGTCATGATTTACCCTGACCTTGTCTTCTTGCTTTCTTTTATTTCATTTATTTGCTGTCACTTTCAGTTTTTAGACCAAATACCCCTCTGTTCAGGTTTCGCAGCCATATGGAATTTCCCCCGGCCGGAGAGACCTGGACCGTGAACTCTGGTATTCACTGTTGATATCGAAGCGCTGCTCTGTTGGTGTAAACTGATACAGCAAATCCTGCTTCAGGAAGACATGTCATGTCTTGTGTTTCGTGCCTTATATGAGCGGCTAAACATTGTGTCACTTGTTTTAATGTGGATTTTGATGCGAGCGACATAGTGATACATATCATGTCCGTTAACCCTCCTCAGCTCCGTGTTCTTGCTTATGAGAATAAGGCGAGGAATAAAGAACCCTGGAGTAATGCAAAGTCCGTTGACATTTCAGGAAGGAACTGATGGTTGCGTTTTTATGTTCGGACATTAATGAAGTGAACTCTTCAGTCTGGGGAGATCATTCTTGGAAATGTGGCTTGTACCTTCCTCTCTCAGTCTTTCAAATGACTGTTTTTGGCCTTCTTTGATGACTGTAATCAGGAGGAGTTTACTCTCCAGGCTTCAGCAGTAGTAGAGTCACTTAAACATCATCTAACTGCCACAGTAAAATAATCAAATCATAATGCCGTGGTTTGGGTTATAAAACAATACACTATTTACAAATGGTGTTTCCTGCCTTGATATTTATTTTTAGGCGTGGCAGATTAATCCAGAGTTGGCAGAGAAGTTGTTGTCTGTGCTGGAGCATAACGCTAATGTTGCAGTTAGAGCTGGAACAATGAGTCAAACGAAAGGAAAATAATCAGCATGAATCTTAATCATTTTATAAATCTATTAGGCCGTCTTTTAAGGAAAACCTAATATGTTTTTGTTGTTACAACTATAACAAGTCCGCTTTGTCTCTGGAAACGCAGCCTTACAATTGATATTCAAAATAATCGTAAGAAAACGCCTGAACTATTGCACCTTTCACATTCCAGTTGTGCTTTTAATCCTAACCTGGCATGTTCTGATTTTATTTGCAGGACTTTTCAGCTCATTTAATATAATGTGGAGTGGCCAAATAGGGATTGAAGTTTTGTCCAAAATGTTAAAGTAATGAAGTCCTTAAACCAGGTTTATAGCAGACACAATTAAACCCTTTTTCTGCAAACAGTCGCCACCGTGTTTTCAGACTCTGTTTTAGCACTTTGGCATTATAAAGTTCACAGTAGTTTTTACTATAGCCCAGGTTATAAAGTAATATGTGTTGGTTGACCCTCAGCTCCTGCTCTTATTACCGCCACATTGCTCTCATGGTCCCGTCTCAGGAGAATGTGGCCCTCCTCTCCATAGAGATCATAAGAAACAGACCATCAGATTTTCTCTCTTTATTCTGCTTTGTTTGTAGTTTGTAGCTTTGAAGCTCGGACAGTTGTTTTTGATGAGTGAGGAGGATTTTGGGGGGGAGGGGCTAAAAGCAGTGGTAAAAAGGATTTATCATGCATTCTGTACAAAACACGGTCAGATTGATTCTTGTTTGGAATGTAAAATAAACGATGTGGCTCAAAAGATAAACTTAAATGTGTAAACTCGAAATAAAAGAGGCATTTGTTGTTTATTTAGTCAAAATCACATCACAAATGAAGCATTGTGTTGCTTACACATTAGAACACACACCTACAGTTTGGTACATGTCAGGATATAATCTGAATTATAATGCACTTTGATAGTTCCCCCTGATATCATGAATCATATCGCAATATCAGTTTGAAAAAATAGCACTTCCATTTGTTTCTCATTATTCAGCCCTAGTTTGGACTGTTCCGAAGGCACTTGTTGATCTCCACATCCCACTCCCCTCTCAGCCTGTCGGTGGCTGGGAGGATGTCCCTCTACGGAAAGTCCTTGGCTCTGAGAGGAAACTTTATCGTGGAGCCTCGGGCCAAAGAGCCATGACATGGAAGTGCCCACTAGAAGAGCAACATGCAGATGTGCTTCTGTTTCAGACGGTTCCCCACAGGAACCGTGCCCCGCCTGTACCCTCTGCACCACCCTCACTGTTGTTCTCAGCAAGCGCATTGATTCCTCCTTCATAGTAGGAGATATGAACTCTCCTTTTCTGATTTTGTTTTGCTCTCATGGATGTTCTGTTATTGCTGCAACCACTGAACAGTAGTTGGACATTGTGGTAGATCATATTTATTTCCACAGCTGGACTTCCTTCCGTTAACTGACCGTTTGGCTTATTAGGCAAGAATTATCAGTATTTTTGTATTCCTCACTTTCAGTTCCACAAAGCCAGCCATGTGAAGGTCTCGTCCTCTTCAGGCAGACAGGTTTAAGAGTAGCCTGCCATGGTGTGCTTTGGCTCACTGCTGCTCTCTGTAATCACATTACTGATTCTGCCAAAGAGCCACATCACAATCTTTCATTAAAATCGCATTAGTACAAGACGTGAAGTCATGTGGCAGGAACGCTTTTTCATCTCTCATTCCAGAAAGACCTGCTATAAAAAGGATGCTGGATGGCTCAACTGTGCTCCTTTTTTGGTGCAAGCACAGATTTGAAACTATTTGAAGCACCTTTTGATTGCATGCTGCCTTTTTTTGGCATCTAAAGACCCAGATGGAGATAAAGCTTGCATCAGCCAATCAGTGATTATTGACAGGATTCTGCTAAGCACAGCCTCAGCCTGCAGACTTGTTCTGAGAATCCGGAAGTCATGAGTGAAGTCATACTCTGGGCAGGGAGCTCGGGGGGAGAGGTTGTTGGAGGGGAGGGGATGGGTGGGGAGGCTCTGTGGAGGGCAAAGGTGAGAGGCGAGTGTAGAGCAGGGAATTGGACTGGAAAAGATGGGAGAGTGGAACAGGAAGGACTGTGGAAAGGCCGCTGTTTGAGGGCCTGGACCAGGCAAGCTTTGACCTGAGTGGCACATGTGATGAGACTGTAGAAATCATAACAAACAGCAGGGCAGCGGGCGCCAATGAATACACCGAGGACATCTTCAGCAGCTGAACTCTGACATAAACATACCTTTTATGTTTGTTTTGGGGAAAAAATGTGCAACAGCAGCCAGAAATGTTACATTTCCTGTTGTAAGGCGAAGGGTCAGTAGAAAACCATTCAGATAATTGATGATAAATATCTAAGGGCAGAAACCACTGTTTGCACTGACATGGGCCATTAGTTTAAACATTACTTAAATCAAAAAACTTGTGAGACTGATTAAATAAAATATCGTATACATTATAATATTTAGGATGTATACATAAGGATTGACAGTGACATAAGGATTGACAGTGACATATCTCATGCTGTAGCTTAGCATACCGTATGGATCTTCACTCTAAAAACAAGAGACAACTTGCCAAAAAGTCTACATCTAGTTTTCTCTAATTACTCCAAGCCATCGCCTATTTGCATTACAGCTGAATCCAACGTTTTGTGTATCTTAATCAACCTTCTCCTGCAGCAAAAACTCCATATTTGGGGCATAGTTACCTTAGTTTGCAAATTTATGTCGCTCGAATACTCAATGAGTCAACTAATTGTTGAATATATAATCAAATTAGCACAACTTTTCACACTCACGAGTATTTGTTGATAAGTTTTGACTGTTTAATTTACATAATCATTTGAGCTAAAGGTTCATCTTTGACCTTGGGAACACAGTAAGTGTTACAAAGCTCAAAGTTGCACCCATGGCTGCATTTATAAAAAAATATAAAGAAATGCTAAGAATTCTGTGAGTAAACATTATTATTTTACACAGATGTGATTTCTGTATTTCATTGCTGTCTCTTTGCTACAGCAGTCCACATCTGCTTTGCTCTGTGGAGCTCCATAATAACCGGCGCCCTCCCCATTATGTCATCTTTGTTTTTCTTCCCACCTCCTCTGAACAGGGGCACCAATGCGTCACAGAGCTAGCCATTTTCCCCTGTTTTTCCTATAACAACCGCGCCTCTGATATCAGATATGTACGTAAGGTGAGGACTGTACGACTCCCACGCTGAAGCCGGTAGACCGGGGCCTCTGGCTTTCTGCAGAGAAACTAGCCAAGTTTGACAGTTCCCAGGTTTACTCTGAAATGCCTTGCTTTAAAAGGCAAAAAGCACGAGAAGCCTTTGCCTTGGACGAGTGTGCCCAAGTGTGTGCGTGTGTGTGTGTGTGTGGTATTTGTATCTTGTGATAGTTCTTTCCTCCACAACAGCAGCTATCATTTCAATCTTTTACGCAGACCTCTCATCTGACAATTTTGTTTATCGCTCCGCTGATTGCATCCAGTTGATCTATGATGTTTTAGCTTCAATTGACACTGCACAGAGACACAAATGCTGTCGCTATTTGTTCCTCTTCTAAATGTTGCCTGCAGTCAATTAGCCCTGGAGCTTCGTGTTACCGGATAACATTCATTCTTCATGTTTTATGTAATGAGGTCCACGCAGCTCGGCCTCATATATTCTCATATTAACTGTCCACCCTGCAGTGAGTTAGACATGCGGCCTGTGTCAGATTGTGGGAGGGTGTGATCAGTGCACCAGGCTCACATATGGCTCCAATAAAGAGCTTGCAAATCTATCCCTTGACATCACTGTTCTCAGAGAACACACTAATTGTCTACAGTGACCGGAGCCTGGATGCTGTCTTTGATAAGATGCCCTTAATATTCTAATGATGTGCAAAAGTGATATATAAAAGTATAGAAAGTCAGAGTTGGTGTGTAAATTAGAATGCCATATTAGCAAACATATTCGATTCCTGATTGTATTACGTCCTACAACGGGGCAGTTAAACATTGTAGGAATCTTATCACACCTTGAAGGATAGCATTGATTTTCAGTGTCATTATACCACCAGTTCTTGATTATCTTTGCAAAAGTGACGTTAGACCCTGATTTTACGTGGGACACACTGTATTCGGTTCAGGCTCTTTAAGCTCGGGGTTCAATGTATTGTAGTCAAAACAGCTTTTTACTTTGTGTGGGGTAAACTGAACTTTCCTCTACATACAAGTGTGTTTTGGGATCACTCGAACACTGCTGGTGACCAACAACAACTCCATAAGGGTCTCTGAATACCCATAATGATAAAGAATCATACGCTAATAGAGGGTGAACATTGAAGCGTAGGTTATGATGTGTTTTTGCTCTATACTACAATATGGCTCATCACCCACTTCTTTTAACGACAACAGACAATAACATTTACCTTTTAGTAATAACATGAACACATGCTGTAGCCGATGCTTTATGCTTGTTTGTAATAAAACCGCTGGAAAATATGTCAAAGTAGAAAAACAAACACAGGCAAACAGAAGAAGAACAAAAAGCACTAGAAAATACATCAATAGCAAAGACAAAGTACGAGCATAAAGTCAAATATACAACCTCTTAAATGTCTTTTCTGTAAAAGCTTTGAAGCAGGGATTTAAAAGATGAGGGACTCATCTTCCAAACGTTCCTCTGGCAGACTGCTTCAAAGCACAGAGAGCTGCGGACTGGAGAACCTCCGTCACTCTTTGTTAAATTTTAAAGCCAAGATGTAAGAATCTTAAGAAAGGCAAACAAAAGCTACGGAGTTGCAGCAATTAAAGTACATTTTCAAGATGGGGGATAGTAATACAAAACAGCAAGGGGCCCCAGGACTAAGCCTTGGAATAAACCCATTGGAAACATGACCAATGGGGGCTTTGGAAATAACTGTAAAAACATTAGGACTAAAGTCATGCATCCATGGATACGGCCTGCCAGTTTGAATCAGTAGTGGTATGATATGCTGGATCCAATGAAAATGATATCTTGTCTCTGTGCTGATTGGTGGACTCGGATTAGGATTGTTTGAGTTGTCTGCACTCTTTCCTTTTGCTGCAAATTAAGGACTATCGCCTACAGTAGAGTGACCAGAATCACCTTTTATGGACTCTATCGTCCTGCCTGGATTCTAGCTGTCTGTGCGGTTTGGATTCCTTCTAGATTTTACCCTGACTTCAAAGAAAATGACTATACTCAGCACAGCAAGTGTTTGTTTCCAAAATAATGACCTTACAGGCTTATTTTTGCCGTACCTTTATTTTGAAGATAATGCCCGTAACCCGCACTTCCATACTCCCTCATAGCAGTTTATCAGGTTGTGTTTACCCCAGATAGAAGTCACCTCTGTCAAAGAAACAACCGGAAAGTGAAAGCTGGTAGAGTACTAGTAATATGTGTTCTAGCAGATGTGTATGGTAGACACAAGTTTATAATATAACTCTCTACTCTGAAATAGTATTCTCTTGCAGGAACTCACGTCTGATTATAAGTTAACAATAACGAGGGGATCCCATAATGCTTCTCCCTCTTCTGAATTCACCAAAATACAGTTTTTGGTGAGGTGCCTGAGGCAGAGGACTTGACACCCTACCACTAGTGTTTGTCAGTCTCGTACTGTCGCTCGGGCAGTGCTCTGTTTTTTGTTTACTGTGTCTCTGTGGTAGCCGAGCAAAGAACAAATGAAGACCCTCTCCAGGCGTGATTTATGATCTAAAGTTAGGTCTCTGCAGTGTCTTGCAGAAGTTCACGAGCCAAGAAATGAGCTGTTAGCAGCCATAAACAGGTTACGAATCCTTTTGTTTTGCTGACTGTCATTCAAATATAGTTGTTTACATCCATGTGGTTCAAAAAGCTCTATCTGATTTGTTATTTCGGGGAGCAAATCAGCTTGCTCTTATTTGATTGGACACATTTCTTAGGCATTTATTTAGCTATTTCATCCTTTATTTTCTAAAGACCAATCTTCCAATGACCTCACTCGTAAAGAAAAAAACACTTCCTTCAAGTGCTATATTGAGACCTACTTAAAGAACAAACAAAAGACTGTGATACACAAGCTGTCCCATTGTCTGGAACCCTTAGTATCCTGTGGGTCAATCATTTACACAAACCGGCTTGAGGAGTCGACCGCAGGTGTTTGTTTGCCTCTTTTGCTCGTGTGCTTTGGGATTGTGAAGACTTGATATTGAGCTAAAGAGCAACTAGCGGTGGATTTCTAACTGTTTGAAATAAAGTGTTGAGGCAGAAGCTTTGGCCTTGGTGCCAGGCTCAGGCAGAACCTGT